>NC_072464.1:25993530-26098530 GCF_027596085.1 Anoplopoma fimbria | reverse complement strand
TCTCTCTCTCTCCCTCTCTCTCTGTCCCTGTCTCTCTCTCTGTCTCTCTCTCTCTCTCTCTCCCTGTCTCTCTCTCTCTGTCTCTCTCTCTGTCTCTCTCTGTCTCTCTCCCTGTCTCTCTCTCCCTGTCTCTCTCTCTGTCTCTCTCCCTGTCTCTCTCTCCCTGTCTCTCTCTCTGTCTCTCCCTGTCTCTCTTCCACAGTGCCTCTCTGCCCTCTGCTGGACAGACCTTAACACTGCAGCTGACCTCTCCTCATTAGAAACACTAAGTTTATTAGTTATTAATAATATTTAATCAGTGAACACTTCATGTGAATCTGGAGAAAATAATAAAATAGAATGAATTGTAATTAGTTCCACATTAGCAGCTGGAAATTCATTATTTACATATATATTTATGTATGTATGTATGTCCTCTTCTTCCTCTTCTTCCTTCTCCTCTTCTTCCTCTTCTTCCTCCTCCTCCTCCTTCTCTTCCTCTTCCTCTTCCTCCTTCTCCTCCTCTTCCTCCTTCTCTTCCTCCTCCTCCTCCTCCTCCTCCTCCTCTCAGTCATGGTGGGCCAGTATTCATATAGTAATATATTACATTGAATGATTTTATTAATCTGTTAAGCATTAGAGAGGTGGAGCCCCGGCGTCGGCCATCAGACCTCTGGAGCTCGTCCAGAAAGCTGCAGCTCGTCTGGTGTTCAATGACCCAAGTTCTCCCACACAACTCCCCTCCTCCGTCCTCCACACTGCTCCCTGTAGGAGCATCCAGCTACAGACTCTGGTGCCTACAGGGCAGTGAGAGGAACAGCTCCTTCCTATCTCCAGGCCATGAAGCCCTACACCCCCCCACCACTCCTCTCTGCTGCCTCGGGGTGACTGGTTGCCCCGTCGCTCAGAGGTCCCTGCAGCCGATCCACCCGGTCACAGCTTCTTCCTGTCCTGACCCCTCAGTGGAGGAATGAACTCCCCACTGACCTCAGGACAGCAGAGTCACTGCCCATCTTTAACCTCACCTCTTCAAGAAGCACTACCTGATAAAGAAGTACTACCTGATAAAGAAGTACTACCTGATAAAGAAGTACTACCTGATAAAGAAGTACTACCTGATAAAGAAGTACTACCTGATAAAGAAGTACTACTGATAAAGAAGTACTACTGATAAAGAAGTACTACCTGATAAAGAAGTACTACTGATAAAGAAGTACTACCTGATAAAGAAGTACTACCTGATAAAGAAGTACTACCTGATAAAGAAGTACTACTGATAAAAAGTACTACCTGATAAAGAAGTACTACCTGATAAAGAAGTACTACTGATAAAGAAGTACTACTGATAAACTACCTGATAAAAACTGATAAAAGTACTACCTGATAAAGAAGTACTACCTGATAAAAAGTACTACTACCTGATAAAGAAGTACTACCTGATAAAGAAGTACTACCTGATAAAGAAGTACTACCTGATAAAGAAGTACTACCTGATAAAGAAGTACTACCTGATAAAGAAGTACTACCTGATAAAGAAGTACTACTGATAAAGAAGTACTACCTGATAAAGAAGTACTACCTGATAAAGAAGTACTACCTGATAAAGAAGTACTACCTGATAAAGAAGTACTACTGATAAAAAGTACTACTGATAAAAAGTACTACCTGATAAAGAAGTACTACCTGATAAAGAAGTACTACTGATAAAGAGTACTACTGATAAAGAAGTACTACCTGATAAAAAGTACTACCTGATAAAAAGTACTACCTGATAAAAAGTACTACCTGATAAAGAAGTACTACCTGATAAAAAGTACTACCTGATAAAGAAGTACTACCTGATGATACCTGATAAAAAGTACTACCTGATAAAAAGTACTACTACCTGATAAAAAGTACTACCTGATAAAGAAGTACTACCTGATAAAAAGTACTACCTGATAAAGAAGTACTACCTGATAAAGAAGTACTACCTGATAAAGAAGTACTACCTGATAAAGAAGTACTACCTGATAAAGAAGTACTACCTGATAAAGAAGTACTACTGATAAAGAAGTACTACCTGATAAAGAAGTAGTACTACCTGATAAAGAAGTACTACCTGATAAAGAAGTACTACCTGATAAAGAAGTACTACTGATAAAGAAGTACTACTGATAAAGAAGTACTACCTGATAAAGAAGTACTACCTGATAAAAAGTACTACTGATAAAGAAGTACTACTGATAAAGAAGTACTACCTGATAAAGAAGTACTACTGATAAAGAAGTACTACTGATAAAGAAGTACTACCTGATAAAGAAGTACTACCTGATAAAGAAGTACTACCTGATAAAGAAGTACTACCTGATAAAGAAGTACTACCTGATAAAGTACTACCTGATAAAGAAGTACTACTGATAAACAAGTACTACTGATAAAGAAGTACTACCTGATAAAGAAGTACTACCTGATAAAGAAGTACTACCTGATAAAGTACTACCTGATAAAGAAGTACTACCTGATAAAGAAGTACTACCTGATAAAGAAGTACTACCTGATAAAGAAGTACTACCTGATAAAGAAGTACTACCTGATAAAGAAGTACTACCTGATAAAGAAGTACTACCTGATAAAGAAGTACTACCTGAGCCTTCCTCTTATTGTATCATATTAGTTTGTTTCTGTACTTTTGCTCTGGTTTATGCTTTAAGATGCTTGTTTAAGAAAGGAGATGCACTGATGACTTCTGGTGACTAGTAGTTCTCTTGAATACCTATGTTGAACACACTTCCTGTAAGTCGCTTTGGATAAAAGCGTCTGCTAAATGACTGTAATGTAATGTAATGTAATGTAATGTACATTAATGTAATGTAATGTAATGTAATGTAATGTAATGTAATGTAATGTAATGTAATGTAATATAATATAATATAATGTAATGTAATGTAATGTAATATGTAATATAATATAATGTAATGTAATGTAATGTAATATAATATAATGTAATGTAATGTAATGTAATATAATGTAATGTAATGTACAGTAATGTAATGTAATATAATGTACAGTAATGTAATGTAATGTAATGTAATGTAATATAATGTACAGTAATGTAATGTAATATAATATAATGTACAGTAATGTAATGTAATGTAATATAATATAATATAATGTAATGTAATGTAATGTACAGTAATGTAATGTAATGTAATATAATGTACAGTAATGTAATGTAATGTTTCATGAGTCTGAAGATAACAGCTTCTGTTGTGTCATCAACATATTCTACATATAACTGGTATTGATTCTTTGTTGATCCTCAGATTGATCCATGAAACGCTGGTTCTGATCAGAAGCTCAGACAAACACTTCTACCATCACTACTGGATCTTTAAGAAGAGGTCAGGTGTCTGAGCGGTGCAGTAGCATTGGGTGGAGTTAGGGGGCGCTGGTGGTCTGGTCTCAGATTAAGGGGGGCGGTCTCCGGTCTCTCTGAGTCTCTGTGGACTCTCTGCAGGATTTAGTGTCCTGCAGCTGTTCAGTCTGTTGACACCTGAGAGGACCAGCTGAGACTGAACCCCTGAAGAACCGGATCCTCGGTCTCCTTACTGAAGCAGAGCGGAGGATCCAGGAGGACTGCTCCTTAGCCAAAAGAATAATCTGATTTATAAAACCTTATGGCTGCGCTAACCCTGACCCTGACCCTGACCCTGACCAGCCTCACATCCCTCTACACCACATCAACCATAAACCATCAATGAATATTGATAAATAGAAATCAGCTGCTGATCAATGAATCTCTACGGTGAATCACAGACACTAAAGACAGGAAGAACACTGGTTCACTAAGAATGATTCTATTGACGCAGTCCTAACAGTCCTAACCCTTGTAACAGTGCTAACAGTGCTAACAGTGCTAACCCTTGTAACAGTCCCATCAGTCCAAACAGTCCTTACAGTCCTAACAGTGCTAGTCACATTCACTCACTGCCAGATCGTTCTCCGCACTATGTCAGACCTTCCAGCGCTGACCCTTGGACTGATCTCCCGGTACCGACCTTGCCTGTCCCGGACTCTTCTGCTCGTCTCTGCCCCGGTAAATGTCTCAGCCTTCCGTCCCGACCACAAGTTTCTCCTCTGCTCCTCCTGGTTCCTGTCCTCCTGTTCCTCCTGTTCCCGTGGCTGTTTGGCGTTTCCCGGCAGGACTTCTCTGTGTGAGTCGACTCGTGCCTGGTTTCCTGCTGGTTGTACGACCTCCCTGTTCTTAAGAATATATATATATACATATATACATTAACGTTCTCCTAGAGAGGATGATCCTAAACACCCCGTTACATTAACGTTCTCCTACAGAGGATAATCCTAAACACCCCGTTACATTAACGTTCTCCTAGAGAGGATGATCCTAAACACCCCGTTACATTAACGTTCTCCTACAGAGGATGATCCTAAACACCCCGTTACATTAACGTTCTCCTACAGAGGATGATCCTAAACACCCCGTTACATTAACGTTCTCCTAGAGAGGATGATCCTAAACACCCCGTTACATTAACGTTCTCCTAGAGAGGATGATCCTAAACACCCCGTTACATTAACGTTCTCCTAGAGAGGATGATCCTAAACACCCCGTTACATTAACGTTCTCCTACAGAGGATGATCCTAAACACCCCGTTACATTAACGTTCTCCTAGAGAGGATGATCCTAAACACCCCGTTACATTAACGTTCTCCTAGAGAAGATGATCCTAAACACCCCGTTACATTAACGTTCTCCTAGAGAGGATGATCCTAAACACCCCGTTACATTAACGTTCTCTTATAGAGGATGATCGTTCTCTTATAGAGGATGATCCTAAACACCCCGTTACATTAACGTTCTCTTATAGAGGATGATCCTAAACACCCCGTTACATTAACGTACTCCTACAGAAGATGATCATTTCATCAGATGACCACGGGTGTCGGTGGTTCAGTCTCTCCTCTGAGCTGAACAGACGACTGATGAAATATTAAAAACATCGGATTTGAGGTTTGAGCAATAACACCAACAGATCACTAAAACCACTAAAACCACTAAAACCAGCAACACCACGAACACCACTAAAACCACCAACCCCACCAACACCACCAAGACCACTAAAACCACCAACCCCACCAACCCCACCAAGACCACCAGCCCCAACAAGATCACTAAAACCACTAAAACCAGCAACACCACGAACACCACTAACACCACTAAAACCACCAACCGACACCAAGACCACTAAAACCACCAACACCACCAAGACCACTAAAACCACTAAAACCAGCAACACCACGAACACCACTAACACCACTAAAACCACCAACCGACACCAAGACCACTAAAACCACCAACACCACCAAGACCACTAAAACCACTAAAACCAGCAACACCACGAACACCACTAAAACCACCAACCCCACCAAGACCACCAAGACCACCAGCCCCAACAAGACCACTAAAACCACCAGCACCACCAAGGCCACAAATCCCGATAAAAAACAGCAACACCAGCAAACCACCAAAACCCACCAACACAACCAACACCATTTAAACCACCAACACTGCTAAAAGCAACAAACGTGACACCAGTACCTCTTAAACCTTATATATACTGTATATATATATATATATATATATATATATATATATATATATATATATATATATATATATATATATATGTGTGTGTATATATATATCTATATATACTATATATATATACTGTATATGTGTGTGTATCTATATGTACATATGTACTTCTTATTATGTTCATTTGTATTATCTAGCTTTGATCAGAGGGTCAGACCTGTTAGTTGGAAGAGTTTTCACTAAATGCTCGACTCTCTGACTTGAACTTCTTAACTCATATTTTAGTGGATTTAATTTTAATTTAATTTTAATTTTAATTTTTCCAGTTTGTGTTAAAATGCGTATTGAACTAGAAGCAGAACAGCTGACTAAGCTGATTATTGATTGATGATCGATGATTGACAGCTGAGTGATGGTTACCAAACCATGTTACCAAACCATGTTACCAAACCACGGAGCAGCTGCAGCTCTGAGACTCAGAGGCCTGAATAGAAGCAGTAGAAGAAGAGGTGTGTAAACAGAGAGGTGGTCCCTGTGCTGTAACATGGGGGGGGGTTTGAGTGACAGGAACAGCCTCGGCCTCCTTTTGGTCAGCTGCTCTTTAAGGACTCATGAGGACCAGCTTCTCTTTAAATCTCATTCTGACTGATTTCACTGATCGGATTCAGAGACTTCTTAAAGATCAGCTGTCACATGACCACAGATCAATACCCTCCAGACCCTGTCAGCGGCCCCACCAACAGGGTGGGGGGGGGCATAAATGGCTGCCGTGTCCCATCATGCCCCCCTGAGGGCCGGGCCGGCCAATGGGGAGCCTCGGAGCTGTGATGCTGGGCCGTCCCCCCCGGTATAAAGACCTACGGCACCGGGCCGGCCCTCCTGAGCAGTTGCAGCTTTCCATCCTTGCCTCGGGTGGAGGACAGCACGGAGGGAAACAGAACTACACCGTCACTGTGTAGTTTTGTTTTAGTGGGGGATTCGGAGGCTCACTGTTCTCATCTTGGATTTTGTCTGAAGCTCTTCCTGGATACGGAGGCCGGTTCCTGTCTGAGTCCGCCGGGCCCCGCCCCATCAGTCCCAAGCTCTCCGGTGGAGACGGTGAGTGCTCTCCACCTGTCCGCCTCCTACCTGTGTGGACTCATGTGGTGTTTTGGGGTGAACTGAGGTGTTTTGGTGTGTTAGAGGTGTTGGTGGAGGTGGAGGCCGCATGCAGCAGGCGGAGGAGGAAGAAGCCCAGAATAGCAGCTGAGAGCATGAGACAGGAGCGTCAGCCGGCGATGGCTTTTTAAGGGAATCAGCAGCGCAGATATCAGATGCTGCTCAGCTATGTGCACATGGTGGCTGTCAATCAAAGCGTGGGGGGGCAGAGGGGGGCGGTGTATTTTAGACCACTGCCATATCTGACTCCTCACTGTAAATAGAGTTCATTCAGTTTAGTCTCAACTTCAAACTGTTCAACACAATCTGCTTCATTTCATGTTTTAACATCTCTGACATGTTCCAAGAACAAGAACACATATAAATATATATATTTATATATAGAATAAATATATTCAGCATTCATAGAAAGCAACAGTGATTATTGACTAATGATTGATCAGAGTGATCAGCTCTGTTGATGTTGAATGAACTGAGAAACTTTCAGCTCAAATCAGCTGATGACACTAAAAAAACAGCTGTTCTCATGAGGCGTTCAAAAACCTGAAGAAAAAAATAAATCACCAATATGTTGCTCTTCTTGATTCTCAGCCTGTTGAAACGTCTGCAGAATGTGTGAAATGTTTGTGAGAGCCTGAAGGAAACGCTGGAAGTTTTTATTTTTATAAATGATTTGAAGAAAATCTGATTTAAATGTTTTTTAAATCTTCATCTTCATCTTCAGAAACATTTATTGTCTTCAGGTTTTTGTGGCGTTTATGAGCAGAAGGAGTCATGAACAGTAAATATAAAATATAAGAATGATTTGGGTAAAGATGAACTGACTGCTGCTGGTCTCTGCTTCAATGTCTTTATAATATTTATTTACAGTTTCATGGTTTTGTCTTGTTGAGGACAGAAGATCTAAATATAATCTTTTTTATTTATGATCGTTGTAAATCTCCTCTGATGTTTCAGAAGCTGCTGTCGGTGTTTTCTGCTCTTTACTTTATGAGTTTAATGTGGTTTGAATCAAACTTTATTAGCAGATTGACAAGGACACAAAGTGGTTATGAATCACATGATCTATGAATCTTTACAGCTTTCATGTGAAATATGCTGCTGTTTTATTTCATTTAATTTCTGTAATTTTTGTCCAATCACAGTTCAATAACACTGATGACATCATAGTTAAGTCACTTTATTCATAAAACACATTAAAAAGAAACAAAAGCAAACATTTATAGAGAAAAACACCTTAAATGAAAACGACTTTGCATAATTAATAATAAATAGCTCTGAGCATAAATAATAAACAAACAGTAAAAGTTAACCTCGTATCTACTGATGATCCGTCAGGAGAAAACCTGCTCTCTCAGATCAGTTTTTATGAACGACGTGTTTATGTGCCTCATTCATTAACTATTAAATGTGATATGAATATAATAGTATTATTATTATATAATAATTCATAACAATATTATAATAATTAATTTCTCATTGTTCAGTATTTTCTGGATTGATCAGTTGATCATCTGGTCCATAAATAATAAATTATGATACTCATAAACTTTTACAGCTGAAGTTGATGACATTCTATTAATTTAATGAATATATATTTGTCATTTTCATAGAAGATAAATGAAACCAGAATAATAGTAATAATTAAATAAAGTTGTTACCAAACATGAATCACATGGAAACTTTTTCTACTCTGTTTAAAAAACAAGTTATTTAAATGTGTAATTATTAAGATATATATGATTCCATAATCTGTTCTTCTTTTCTTTTTTTTTTAATGAATTTCTGCTGTGATGGTGTTGATTATTATTTAAAGGTCTAATTCATCAACATTAAAGAAAACATTCAAGTTACTGGATGAGTAGAATTATTAAACAATTCGCATGTCACGTCTGAATTAAATTAAGTAAATAAACAATAAAAACAGGAAGTTAACAGTTTGTGAAGTTTAGTTTATCAGTGAAACCTTTTCTGAGAACTTCCTGTTTGGATCTCAGTGACTTCCTGTAGCAGCTGCCTCAAAGTCGTAAAAGCGCCGTGAAGTTTCCTCACAGGTGTGAATGGGAGGGGGGGTCCACACCTTTTGTGGTTCCACTTTAAGGTTTTGTGAAATAAACTTCTTTAAAGTGGATCCTTGAAGCTGAAGATTAAAATGTGCTTTCAAATCGACAAAACTATCCTCATGTTTTCACATAAAAAACGTGAAATGATTTTTCATTCGTTGGTTCAAAAGTTGAGACGACGTCGTAAACGGAGTCGTAAACGGAGTGGAGACATTTGTCTTTATTTATTTATCCCTTTCACTCGTCAGAACAGACTTCAGATATTCAGCCTTCACTCACAAACATCAATTAAAGTTTCTTTATTCAAGATTTGAGACGGACCGCGTTTTTTTCAATAAACCTTATCGTCAACAGAAACAGAAACGTTACTCTAAAAGACATAAAACACAAAAACAAAAGAGTATGTGAACATCGTGACATAAGAATACATATTTAAAAACACAGTCAGCTGTAGAACACCAGACTACATTTTAAAAAGAGCAGCATTTAAATCAGTTTTTTCCTTTTTCAATCAAAGACAATGAATTATGTAGAAACATTCACATATTTAGTGAAAATTGAAAAGTTTTCTTCTTTAAACATAAACAGCTGTAATAATTCAGAAACTGTATTTCTACAATATGTGAAAACAAACTATTATAATTCAAACTCACTTTTTAAACACAACCCTGAACCCTTTTATAAAATATAAACATTTAAATAAGTTTAATTAGAATCAATGAGATGATGCTCTAATATAATAGAAATACTTTTTATTTCTGACCAGTTAAATAAAACACAAAGTTGTTCACATAAAACTGAAGAAGAACAAACTGACGTTGACATTCTTCACCCGTCTGAGAGCAGCTGATGGAAAGAGGCCAGCTGAAGCTAAATGTGGCTCCTGAGCTGAGACTAAAACCAGAATGCTGAGGGGTCACAGGGAGTCCTGGTCCGAGGTCTCAGCAGAGTCCAGATAGTCAATGAGTAGTTACTGATTATCTATAAGGTGGAATCGATAAGTTCCATCGGGTGAGAAATCTGTTTAAACACTTTTATAAGAAGATGTTCTTCTTTTATCGGCTGTTTGATTTGTTTTCATTCAGACTTCTTCTTCTTCTTCTTTAACTTCTTCTTCTATATATTCTTCTTGTTCTTCTTATTTTCCTTGTTCTTCTTTCTTTCTCATTCTCTTTTCTGATCATTATGTTGTTACTTTTGCTGTTGATAAAGCTTTGATTGAAAAGTTTGATCCTGATATTTTGATGGTTTTTCTTAATATTGAGAGAATATTCTGTAGGTTGGTTTGGTTTGTATTGAAGGTTCTATTCTGTTTTCTGTACGGATCTTTAAACTAAAACCTGCAGATGAAGTTGACTTAGAGTCTTCTGATGACTCTAACATGCGGCCGACCTCCAGCTGCTGCCGTCCGTCATCATCTACCCTCCAACAGGCTCCGCCCCCAAACATTTATAGCCCCGGTCTCTTTTTTCTGAAACTGAAACCTTCAGAGACAGTCAGCACATTTTCATCCAACTGCTGTTAAATCTGTACCAGAAAAAAAAACTTTACACAAACGACAAAACAGGAAATTATATCAAAATAAAAGACATTGATTGATTGATTGATTTCATTGGAAAAAGTCTTCTTCTGGTGTTATATATTCTATAACTTATTGATATTTCAGAGTCATGGTGTTTGTTATAGATTCTATAACTTATTGATATTTCAGAGTCATGGTGTTTGTTATAGATTCTATAACTTATTGATATTTCAGAGTCATGGTGTTTGTTATAGATTCTATAACTTATTGATATTTCAGAGTCATGGTGTTTGTTATAGATTCTATAACTTATTGATATTTCAGTCATGGTTTTTGTTATATATTCTATAACTTATTGATATTTCAGTCATGGTTTTTGTTATAGATTCTATAAGTTAGTGATATGCTAACTAACTAAATGAACAGTCCTGTACAGTGGAGTTCTGCCAGTGTTTGTCACAGTCTGTTCTTCGCGCTCAGACATTAGGTTTTCTTGGAGAGAGGAATTGTGGGATCACATGTTGAAAGAAAACAAGAAGTTCCTTTTATCACCTACATCAGATTCAAACACATCTCTGTGATTTGGAGCTCAGACTGAAGACTTCGGTGTCATGAATGTCTCTAAGCTGCTGATTGATGAATAATTGAAACACATTTTTTCCGTTTGTCTGCAGCTTGCCGACCAACATGTCCACAAAGGCGCCGACGTTCACGCAGCCGCTGCAGAGCGTCGTGGCACTAGAGGGTAGTGCCGCGACGTTCGAGGCTCAAGTTAGTGGTAAGAATGCTTTCTGTTCATCCTGGTTAAACACAAACTGGCTTGTGCTGTTTATCGTGTCCGAGAAAACCTTTCTGCCTTTTTTATTCTTTACATTTGTCCAAAACAAAATTCCACAATAATTGTAATAGTCCAGAAAGTGTTATGATCATGAAACCTTAACATTTATAAAGATATGAGTTCATAGTGAAACATCACCTGATTCTGTTACATGGAGTCTGATTTACCTGTATACAGGTGACAACCAAACAGCCAATGAGATTCATTCACTTACTGTTTAAGTTGAGAACAAATTCGATGAAACCTTTTGAAAAGAGGTCCAATGACTGTAATAGGGAATTTAACATGTTTCAGTAAATAATGTTTAGGAAACTCACTTTATTTCTAAGAAAATCAACTTTCTGCTTCAGAGAGAAAAAATGTTTTTGTCAAAGTCCCATCATTTTCTTGTGTGAATGCATATCAGAGCAACAAGTGTTTTTTTGGGGGGGGGGCTTTCATGGATTTTCTGACATCGCAGTTAAATACAAAGGAAACAGAATTTAGATTAAAGGTACGAAGATAAACTATGTTTGACTCGATTTGAGATAAATGTCATATCTGGAGTAATATGAACCATTCAAACTATTGACTTTAACTATTTACTTATATTTCTATCAAGAGACTTCTTAAATGTTTTACTAAAATCTCTCATTTGTGACTTTAAGATCAAAACTTCTATTATTCAGCAGTTCTATATTTTAACAGGTTTAGATGTTTTTTAAACAAACTCAGGAAAATAAATTCAAAAGGAAAAGTACAGTACAAACATTTCATGAAATGAAAAGAAGAAGGCACAGATTTTAAGAGTTGAGACTAGAAGTCGTAGAGAAATTGTGTTCTCTGGTTGTTGTTCTCTGACAGCAGGTGTGGTTCTTCTCTCCTCTGCAGGTTCTCCAGTTCCTGAGGTGAGCTGGTTCCGTGATGGCCAGGTTCTCTCCGCTGCGGCTTTGCCCGGCATTCAGATCTCGTTCAGCGACGGCCGTGCTGTTCTGAGGATCCCCGCTGTGACCGCCGCACACAGCGGGAGATTTTCCGTCAGAGCCACCAACGGCGCTGGACAAGCCACGAGCACCGCCGAACTCCTCGTTACAGGTGAGAGCACAGATACAAGTGACACAGGTAGACTCTAGTTGACAAATTAGACTGAAGATCATGTATTTTGTTCAGTTTTAGGGGAAATAGAGCTGCGTGTCATCAGCGTAGAAACATGACATTATACTTTCTAAAAAATAGACCCCAGTGGAAGCGTATATAATGACAATAAAATATGGCTCAAGATGGAGCCTTGTGGTACATCACTGGAGACAAAAGCAGCAGATCATTTCATCTGCCAATTACTGTTTAAAGTATATAAAGTATTGACTCCTATGGTGGTGCTTCTTGAAACTTGACTATATCTGTTCTAAATGTTGTTGTAATCTAAATAGTTTTTTTCCGGTACCTTAGATAAAAAAAACTATGGCTAACAATTTGATTCGATCCATTAATATTTGTTTAAAACAGTCTACCACATGCAGCCTACTATTCATATCAATTTATATACAATCATTTCATAATTGTATTGTATGATAATGTCCACCACTTTGTTCCAGGCATAAGTATCTCAACTATTGGACAGATTGTGATGGATGAGATTGAGTATAAGTGAAGTGCTTTCAAAGTACACATTTAGAAAAAATAATGTTCCATTATGTGAGTACTCGTTAATATCTGAGACGAGACATAGTATAATAAATCAGTTTTTTGAACTTCAGTTCAAATCAATATAAATAATAATTTCCTCCAGCCGAGACGGCGCCCCCTAGCTTCCTTCAGAGGCTGCAGAGCTCCTCGGTGAGACAGGGCAGCCAGGTGAAGCTGGACGTCCGAGTCTCCGGCATCCCGACTCCCGTGGTGAAGTTCTACCGAGAGGGAGCCGAGATCCAGAGCTCCACCGACTTCAGGATCCTCCAGGAGGGAGACCTGTACAGTCTGCTGATCGCCGAGGCCTTCCCAGAGGATTCTGGGACATATTCTGTGACCGCCACCAACAGCAGTGGAAGGGCCACCTCCACCTCTGAGCTGCTGGTTCAGGGTGAGAGCCTTTTAAAGTCTCTACTAAATATAACAGTGCTGTTTTCATCCCTGAGCATAAAAAGTTTAGCTTTGTTGAAAGGGAAAAATTCTAAAAGCTTATTTTTTGTGTGTGAGGCATCTTTCAGTACAATGAAATTAAAGTAAAAAATCTGACAAATCAAATATAAATGATAGTAATAAATCTATGAAGTAATGACTTAAGACTGTGAATTTTCTGAAAAAATAAAGTTTAAATTTCACTCAGTGGGATGAAACATGAATTTCAGTTGTGCCTTTCTGATTTTTGGATACTGTGAACATGTTGACATAATGCTGCAATAATTATTTCAGTTTCAGTTTAGTTCTTTTAACACACTTGAATATACGTGTGTGTTCAGGTGAAGAAGCCGTCCCAGCAAAGAAAACCAAGACCGTGATTTCAACCTCTCAGATTTCACAGACGCGTCAGACCAGAGTAGAAAAGGTACCAAAGACTCCGATATGATTTAATCTTTATCTAATTCAGGATCTTTAATGTGATTTAATCTGCTCTCTCCCTGTGGTCCGTCCTCAGAGGATGGAAGCCAGTTTCCAGGCCACCTCCATGATGGCGATGCAGGTGGAGGGAGCCGAGCTGACTCAGCTGCTGGCTCACAAGACTCCACCCAAAGTTCCTCCCAAACCCATGTCCAAGTCCCCGACTCAGTCCTTGTTGGTTGCCAAGGTGACCGGAGGACGCCAACAGTCGGCGTCACCTGTCAGACACGTGAAGGCACCAACGCCGACACCTGTCAGGTGGGTGGAGCTGATTATTTTGAGACTTATTTTAAATTCTATTCTTGATTTAACAGGGAGCCAGTGCAGAGAAGCTAATACTGGAGTAATATGATCTCTTTACTTAGTTTCTGTTAGAACACGTGCTGCAGCATTCTGGATCAACTGTAGAGATTCAAGAGACTTATTAGAGCAGCCTGATAATAAGGAGTTACAGTAATCTAGTCTAGAGGGAACAAATGCATGAACTAGTTTTTCTGCATCGTTATATAATAATAGATTTTATTTGAGATTTTATTTTACAGTAAAAGAAGTGCCGTCGCAGTAAAGAGATTTAGATCAGTGAGGGGGTGTGTGTGTGATGTTAGAGGTTGGCCCTCTACAGGCCTGTAACCAGACCTCCATCCCCCGTCTCCAGGCCTGCCTCTCCCACTTCAAGACTCTCCTACTCCCCCATCAGGCCGGTCAAGTCCCCACTCACTGCTCGCAAGCTGGCTGTCGCCGCCGGCGACGTCCTGCCGCCATGGAAGCAGGGAGACTTCGTGGCCGAGGCCAGCTACACCAGCATGACCAGTATGACCAGCAGCACCGTCACCCAGCTGGGCCAGGAACAGCGCTGGGAGCAGCAGGTCACCGGGGTCAGAGAGGTGAGGAGGGTGTAGTTGGGGTCAATCTGCCCTCAGGTGGTCATCGAGTCTGGGGAGCAATTAGAGAAACTTGGAGGACAGACGGTGTTTGAAGAGATTATTAAAAACGGACATACAGACAAAACATTGCATAAAAGCTTTTGTTGTATAATATAACTCACGTTTCTAAGTAGCCCGGTTTATTCTGAAAATAACAACACAGAGCTGAGAGTCCAGTGCTTAAAGTTCAAAGGTTAAGCTGCAATTCCTCAAAACACCACCAGATGCTGAATCCTGGACCTCTCTACTGGTACACTTAATGTCACATTTCTAAAACAGGCTTAGTTTTCAGAAAGAGTCACTAAAGCAAAATATTTCTTCAAACCGTCGTGTGGAACAAATTGCCCCTGCCTGAGTGTTGAACTTGTGTTTGTATGTTTAATATCTTTTCCTCGTGAGTCCCTGAGGGTTTTGTTAGTTCTGTTTTAAATGTGACTAACCCTTGACGAGAAAACAACAGACATGTCTGCCGTCTATCAGTTTGACTGGATTTAGTCAGCTTTCGCTCTTTTTCAACCCACATCTTGTTCCCATCAGTTATTGTATTCTTTGTAAATTAGGTGACTTTGTTAACCCCAATCCTCCCGTCCAGTCTTTTGTTTTTGGTGATTTTGTGTCAATGTCTTTGTCACTCTCGGTTTGTGCCACATTTTCCTCCACTTGTACATTTCTTTTTGACACTTTTTGCGCACTTAACAGTCAAATGAACACCAGAGTTAATCCTTTTGATTTGGGGATTATCCGCAAACTGTTGAAGCGGAGTCAGAATCTTGTGGAACGACTGATGACTCAACTCGTAACTCGTGAAGGACGGGACTACGCTAGGAGCCACGAATAAATATCATGCGACCATAAGACACAAACAGATGACATGAACAACGAAGGAGAAGTGTTTGAGTCCATCAGACCTCTGTAGAGATCCCTCCTGTCTTCACCCGTTCCTACAGAGAACCCTCAGATATGTTAACCGTGACGGTTCAGGTAGCTCTTCATCACAGCTTTTATCTTTTTTAAACACTTGCCTCTTTTTTTACTTGGGTTGCCGCCTCACTTTCCTGCTCCCTCAGCACGTTTACTTCTGTTCATTTGTTACTTTGTGAACTTTCAACTGATTCACTGTCAGATATCTTGCATGTAAAACAGATGAGCTTAAATGTTTATGTGGGTACATTTACACAGTCAATAGTGCCCATCAGTAAACAGTCTACTACCTAAAGCTTTGGTTTTTGGACATGGATCCAAAACAAGGATCAAAAACAGGAGTAAGTTCTGATTCAGGTTTCAATAATTAGGACAAAAGTTTTTACATGCAGACATGTAAACTGGATTCCTGACTGAACGAGTCCTCCTTCAGTGGTGTTTTACAGAGACAGGAGGGTGTCCAGGGGCCAAATGTTTAATCACATTAGTAATTCATGTTTCATTTATTCTGTTCCATTCATTTTAGTAATCAAGGTATGTAAATGAAACTCCCAGTTAAAACCACAATATGTGTTTTAACATTTCTATTTGTGTAGAGAAACAAACAATCCACAAGAGATCCGATATGATCAATGAGCTTTAGAGGAGGTGGTAGGTGTTCTGTTTCTCTATCTTGGTGCCGTCTTCCAACAAATCATTATTCTGAAGCCCAATAGTCTGAAAAATGTCCCACTGGACAGAAAGAGACGAATCGTTACTTAAATACTCTCTAACTGCAACAAGTAGCAGGTGGCTAATTATTATTCAGAACCACGTCATCGGACCTTCCTGTCAAAGAGAAGACATGACCCGTCCTACTCTGCCTCTGATTGGCTTACCCCTATATTCACTCATCATGACTAAACCAACCTGACCACCGAAGGCAGTCAGCGGATCACGCCTTCACCCAGCATGAAGAAAAGGGGAAGGTCAGAAGATTCTGAATAACATTTAGGCATCTGCTTCTGTTTATGCAGGAAGAGAGAGCATTTCCAGAACACTGGCCGTTTGTTTTAGGGACAATTGAAAATAAATTGGTCAGAAAAGACTGATGCTGAGCTACTGCTTTGAATCAAATAGTCTTCAGGACGGAGGGAACTAATATCTAAGAGTAGATCAGTTTCCATCCACATACCCCGTCCACCCGCCTGTCTCTGTCCCGCTGTCCTGCCATGGATGTCCTGAGCTCTATGTGCTGCTGCTTTTGTCTCCAGGCTGAGGGCGGGCAAAGGGCCGGGGCAGTGGCCGCCGTGGTGGCCGCCGTGGACCTGGCTCGTGTCCGTCAGCCTGTGCATGTGGAGGCCGGTGGAGCTGAAGAGGAGGAGGCTGTCGAGTTAAGACAGTGGGGCGTCTCTGCCACAGCCGTCGATCAACAGTATCCATCTGGCTGGACAACATGCAAAGCGCAGGCCGGTCAAATGCTAACCACTGCTCAGGAGTTCACACCTGAACCAAAGGTCAGCCGGGCCTCCAGAGCAAAGAAACAACACAAAACCAAGAGATTCGACCCAATCATTTGATCCACTCGGCCCCTTTCAAGGCTGCTTCTTATCACATCTTTGTGCTGGGAAACAATGTTTCACGCCTTTCGAGGTTTAAAGAAACTAAAAAAAAAATCCCAACATTTCTTATCAGAGTTATCAACTGTTGTTATCTAATAATCTTCATGCATGAAGATTATAATAAAACTGTGACCATGATAATAACTCAGGAGTCCATGTAAAAAAGAAAAGTAGGAGTGAATATAAAGTGGATAAGGACTGCCAGTGTCCTTGATGATGGCACGTACAATTATTGTTCAATAAAATGATCATGCTGAGAGTAAAAATTCTGGAAAATTTGCAAAATGATTTGCAAATGCTTTAAGATAATAGCTCCAAAAGGACAAATCTAAGAGGACAAATCTCTTGGTAGACATGTCATTACCTGCAGCACTAACAGGAATAAAATAATGTTCAAAACATGTACATTTATATAAATATATATTTCCTGAGGTTCTAATGCTCCTGTGAACTCTGTCGGTTACTCCAGATTCAGAGAGCAACAGACATCTCCTCCCATGTGGACTCTGGTCTCGCCTCCACTCCAGTTCCACATTTCACAGTTTCTAAAGTTTCTGTCCCCAAACATGAGGCTAGCTCTGAGGTAAGAGAGGAGCATCAGGCAAGCAGCAGACAATAACCTGCATGGAAAGAGTGCAACACAAAAGACACATTTAAAATGAAATGCTGCAATAATAGAAACAAGAGTAACTTATTGACTCCTAACCTGTCAGTCTTTCTGTTCTCACCATGAGAAATGATTACTAAAAGGTTTCATTAGCTGTAGCTAGCCAGCCGGTTATCAGGTGTCACTCCTGAGTTGGTTAAAAAACCTTAACCACCACATGAATGTCTTAGTATTATGGTTTAGTATAGTAACTAGAAGTAGTTTGGTAAACTACATGCTAACTTGAATTTGGCTGTTTGCTGGAGTTTAAACTTAAGGACAGAGCCGCTAACTAACTAGCCTGACATCGGATGCTACAGGGATGTAGTTTAAGGTCCTGCAGCCCCAGAAAATAATGTAGTTCGATAATAAGATGCTAACTCTATGCTATGGAAGTAATTCCAGGTTCCTACGGTACAGTTAGCTCATTAGCTGGCGTTAGCAGCTTGTGTTGGACCAGAGTATCTCTATTATTACAGCTCCATGAACATCGCTTCAACATGTGAAGGAACAGTGACAAACCTGTTAGTTACTGTTACTAAGCTACGATTGGACAGTTGCTGTTTGGGGGCGGGGCTTAGCTGACAGCCATTTGGTTACTGCTGCTTGCCTGAAATGCAAACGTGTTGTGAACCGTAGTGTAGACGTGATAAATGAATCTATTGAATAACAAAAAAAAATCCATTCTAACAATGTTCTTCTTCACCTCCTTAATCGATAAACACAGTTCTGAACCCACTGATTAATACGGCTTTAATGAGAACTAACGATCTGTGGATTCTTTGGGCTAACACAAACGTTAAAACAAACCAACATGTGTTCTTGATGATGGTGTGCCTGTTGCTCCTCTTTGGGTCGGTCAGGTTTCCATCGCTGGCTCGGCTATCGCCACTCTGCAGAAAGAGTTATCTTCATCATCGGCCTCCGCTAGAAAGATCATCAAGCCCGTCAAGTCTCCGAGTCCGTCTCGTACAACGGTGGAGACCAGAGAGACGCTGGAGTCCGTCCCTCCACCGTTCAAAGACCAATATCAGAGTCACTTTGGTGCTGAGTTACAGACGGGGGTGGTGTTCTCAGGGCTGTATGAGGACTGGGGAGACCAGGTTTGTGATCTAGTGTAGTGGGCCGGATCTGAACAGGACAAGAAAACCTGATGAGTGAACGAAGGTCAGATAACTTCTGTAGTCCAACCGTCAATAAAGAATCAGTGTTTTAGTTCGTCGTAGACTTTAGTCGAGGGAAAGACATCTCAACATCCACCAGACACAATATGATGTCAGTGATGATTCATAATATTTTTAATGACCTCTGGACAATTTATCCACTTTTAACAGAAGATAAATTAATTCATTATATTGTTCCTTCTCCTGAGAGCTTGAATCATTTTTTATTTTTACTGACCCTTTTGATTAAAGCACCAACCCAAACTTCAAAAGGGGCGACTTTTTGACCTTTAGTCTGGCTTCAAGTCAGGTTTTCTTGATTTGTGTGAAAATCCAGGATTTAATATCTCTCTAATAAAACATGCTTATCAAATGCTATTGACAACCTCATTCTCACCTCTTGAGTCCATCCAGCCTTCCTCTCATCCATCCATCCGCTGTGTCATCTTTTCCTTTATATGTTGACTGTACAACACCTTTGAAGTCTTGTCCAGTCTGTGTTTGTGTGTCCATGTGGTGGATTTTAGAAGTAGGTATATTTTAGATCAGTTGCAGAGTGCTAACCAATCCATGACTCTTCGACAGGTGGTGGAGGCAGCAGCCGTTCCTTCCGCGGGCAGCGCCGTGATCCCGGCCACACTGGTGTCGGTAAGTGGCCTAGTTTTCCTCAAAACCATTAAATATATTCTTGCCCCTGTGGGAAAACAACATGTCCTAAATGTGTTGTTTTGTGTGCAGGGCTTGAAGAACACAAACGTGACGGAGGGCGAGTCGGTGACCCTGGAGTGCCAGATCAGCGGTCACCCTGCTCCCGTCATCATGTGGTTCAGAGAGGACTACAAGATCGAAAGTTCCATTGATTTCCAGATCAGCTACGAGAACGGATTCGCCCAGCTGGTGATCCGCGAGGCGTTCGCCGAAGACAGCGGACGCTTCACCTGCACCGCCACAAACGAGGCGGGAACCGTCAGCACCTCCTGCTACCTGCTCGTCCAGGGTCAGTACAAACAGTGGGACAGGAGAAAAAACATTAGTCAATAATCAATAGTTTGCCTTCTATATGACTCAAATAGCACGTTGAAGGTGCAGTTACCTCCTGAGACCCTTGAGGTTCCATTGTGGGTTCTCTTCTGTTTTCACATTAGATTCCAGCTTTCTAAAAGATACTATTGTCTGTCTTTCTCCTTCAGTGTCCGAGGACATCGAGAGCAGAGAGGACATCACTGTCGTCACTGAACATGTTGAAACTGCTGAGAAACTGTGAGTGGATTAAGCTCCTTTAAAGTTTACAAGTTGAATAGATATGGTGTGGGTTGATAAACATAGTCTGCCAGGGGAACATTAACTCAAGAAAGGATGTTTCAGCCTCTTTATTTTCTAATTAATAATAATAATAATAATAATCAATCCTTTATTAGTCCCACAATGGGGAAATTATTTCTCTGCATTTAACCCATCCCGGAGGAGCAGTGGGCTGCAATGAAGCGCCCGGGGAGCAACTTGGGGTTAGGTGTCTCGCTCAAGGACACCTCGGCATGTTGCCGGTAGAGGGACTTGAACCACCAACCTTGTGGTTACGGGACAAGCGCTCTACCTCATGTGCCACAGCCGCCCAAAGTAAAGATGGGAAGTAAAGATAGCTGTTGGTACTGCTCGGACCATGTGGTTCTAAAAAGAGATTTGTATTTTCAGAGTAACCGAAGAAGCCAAAGAGGAGACCATGTCTCAGGTGAGCGTGGCCGAGTCCGATACTGCGGCCGCCGCTCCCTTCTTCATCAAGACGCCAACCGTCCAGAAGCTGGTGGAAGGAGGAAGTGTGGTGTTTGAATGCCAAGTCGGGGGAAGCCCCAAACCTCACATCATCTGGAAGAAGAGCGGCATCCCGCTCACTACCGGATACAGGTATGTAATATCTTCAAAAAGTAACTCTCCGGTTTTCATGGTCCCTAGAGGAAGATGCAGGGGATTTATTTTGTATTTGATGCATTAATGATTCTACGCATTATCTTTTTACTCGAATATTTATCTCTGTGCATGTAAAAAAGTTGAATTGATATATATACTTTTGAGGCCAGACAGGGTGAAACTAGATGAATCTAACCTTAGAGCTTCTCATAGGAAACTATTTCTTTCATGGTGCAAACAGTTAAACAGTGGAAATATTATTCTTGTAACTTATACTGTGATAGTCTTCCCTTCCTCTTCCATACATTTCTTGAGCTTGTTTGGCTACGAGATCTGTGCTTCTCTCTTTAGTGACAAACTTAACTCCATTTCTAGCGACACTGTTAGGGAAGATAAAACATTTGAATGTTGCCTGTAATGAACACTGCCGCCTCCAGGGGGCACTCACCATCATTGAATTGCCTTTAACTCGCTCTTTCTCCTCCATGGTCCATCAGATACAAAGTTGCCTACAAGAAGGAGACTGGAGTGTGCAAGTTGGAGATCTCCATGACCTTTGCTGATGACGCCGGAGAATACTCGGTCTTTGTCAAGAACCAGCTCGGAGAAGTCTCAGCCTCCGCCAATCTGCTGGAGGAAGGTACGTAAACATCTCCACCATGTTAATGAAGTTAGACAGAAGAGCAGAAGGAATGGAAGTTATGTTTGCAGGGACTTCAGAACAAAAATTGCAGCTGACTTGTTCTTCTCTGATGTACGGTTGTATCCAGTCAATGAAATAAGTTATCTGAGCTCATGTAACATTGAATGCTATGTTGTGCTTACAGAGGAATACGAAGTCTACATGAAGAAACAGGAAGCAACCTTTAAGAGTGAAGTGATCGCCATGGTGCAGGAGCCCAGAGTGGGAGACGTTCCTCCCATTGTCGTTACGACAATGGAGCAGATGACCACCACCATTATCTCTGGACAGGTACGAGCATTGGCAACACAATGGAAACACTTTCATTACATTACATTACAGTCATTTAGCAGATGCTTTTCTCCAAAGCGACTTACAGTCAGTAGTATGTTACATATCATTCACCCATTCACACACTGATGACAGGCTACCATCAAGGTGCCACCATCAGACTCTAACTAACATTCATCATCCAGTCCACACCGATGGCAAGCCTTCAGGAGCAACTTGGGATTAAGTGTCTTGCCCAAGGACACATCGACTGCCGAAGCCGGGTATCGAACCACCGATCCTCTGAATGGAGAACTACCTTGCTCTCCACTACGCCACAGCCTCCCATTTCCCCCCACAAGTTTCTAAACGTGATGTGATCAGGGTTGAGTTGTTGGTTCAAAGTGTTTAGTATTCTCATAAAATACACGTTTTTTTAAACGCTTCTTGGGCTTGCTTGGCCATTTGGGCTTTGCCAATATTTAGATAACCTTAACCCTGATTGTTGATTGATAGTCACCGTTAAAACAATGAAATTACTGTCTTAGAACTACTGAGTTCCTGAGCATGTCATGTTCAAATATCTAACGTCTTGTTTCTTCTGCAGGAATTCCATCTTTCTGCCATTGAACAGCGGATCATGCATGAGTATGAAGTCTGCATTATGAAGATTACCTACAGAGAGATTTTGACAGAGGACGGAGAGTTGATGGTGACTGCTGACCCCAATGAGGCCGTGGAGCCCACCTTTGACACTCCCGTCAAAAACTACAGGATCATGGAGGGAATGGGTGTCACTTTCCACTGCAAGATGGCTGGAACACCACTCCCCAAGGTACTGCATTTTTAGAGAAGTTGGGTTTAAAGATTGAAATTGGAATTGCACATGTGTTTCCAACTATAACACCTTGTCTTCTCCCAGATTGCTTGGTTTAAAGACGGCCAGCGCATCAGGCCTGGTGACCGTTACCAGATGGAGGTTCTTCAGGATGGACGAGCCAGCCTTCGTGTGCCCGTGGTGCTACCAGAGGACGAGGGCGTGTACACCGCCTTCGCCAGCAACTTGAAGGGAAACGCCGTCAGCTCTGGGAAGCTCTACGTGGAGCCGTCCGGAGCTGTGACTCCTCAGAGATACACACCACAGCCGGCGATGCAGAGGATCAGGTGAGGATCACATTTCAGTCTGGAGGCTCCCCGGGGCTCAACGATTGCCTTTAGACCTCGATACTGACAACTCTGCTCATTTCTCATTTCTCAGATCCACATCTCCTCGTTCTCTGAGCCGCTCACCTGGACGTTCTTCCAGTCGTTCTCCCGGACGTTCTCCGGCCCGCCGACTTGACGAGACAGACGAGGCTCAGCTAGAAAGACTCTACAAGCCCGTGTTTGTCATGAAACCTTCCTCATGTAAATGCTCAGAGGGGCAAACTGCCAGATTCGACCTGAAGGTCGTTGGCAGACCGATGCCCGACACATACTGGTTCCATAACGGTGAGTAAAAAATAGTAAACCTTCATTAAGGTGTTCTTGCATAAGATTTGTTGTCCTCACAATAACCAACATCTGCACATCGCCTCCTCAGGACAACAAGTTGTTAGCGACTACACCCACAAGATAGTGATCAAGGAGGACGGTACCCAGTCCCTAATCATCGTCCCGGCCTTGCCACAAGACTCTGGAGAGTGGACAGTTGTCGCTCAGAACAGAGCTGGACGGTCGTCCATCTCCATCACTCTCACCGTTGATGGTACAACTGCAGCTCACCATGGACTCTCTGTGAACACTCATACTTATCAACATGACTTTAAGGTTTCAATTTATTTTCCTTCTTTTTCAGCTAAAGAAACCTTGGTGCGCCCCCAGTTCATGGAGAAGCTGAAGAACCTCAGTGTGAAGCAGGGCACTCTGGTTGAACTGGCTGTCAGAGCCATTGGAAACCCCCTGCCCGACATCGTCTGGCTGAAAAACAGTGATATTATCACCCCTCACAAGCACCCACACATCAGGTATGTTTCTGTTAGGTGTATGTTCTATGAGTTATTTTCTATTTCTATTGAGATGACATCCAATGTTTATCAATGTTCCTAATCCCTAAATGGAACAATTCATCCAGAAATTTGAACTTTTTATTTTTATTTCATATTTTATGAGATAATTTCATGTCTTCACTTTGATGACCTCAAAACTAACTAGTCAAGTACCGGTTCGAAAGTATTCATTTATTTTTAAAATGAAACTTTTGAATCTTCTGGATTCATTTTCTTTGAGCCCATTGAGCTCCCAGAATTCCAAACCTGAAATAAAATATTGCGGTAAACAATGAATCACTACTCACCCTTTGGTGGTGAGAATGGTTACTCTTATTTCTTAGAATTTCACTTACCAGAAAGATTGTCTGACCGTTGGTTCTGAATAACGGCGGTGCTCTCACACGAGTGATCCTGCTTGTGGTTTTAGTTTCTGTTGAATACAGCACAAAGCCATCATTGTCTTTCGTTAAGTTTAATCAAAGCGTCTGCCATCGGACTGACAGCACAGTCAAATAAATAAGATGCACAAATGAGCCAAGGTCAGAGGAGTAGCTGTTTTTTATACACCGGGAGATGGTTGAGAGAACTCAAGAGTTACTCAATATGTTGAGCTCACGATGAGACAGCTTATCTTGTTCTGTGCTTGAACACTAGGTATGACACATCAAATCTCTCTTTACTGAGAGGTAAAACGTAGGGTTTCTTTACACTTTCTGCCGAGTCACAAAGTATGTAGTCAGCTGGGTTATTGAGATATGATATGTCACAAGGTAGGGAAAAATACACAACATCCGGAAATTTCCATAGCAAGTAAAAATCCTAATGTTAAAGATATTCTGATATGACAAATGCATCTTCCAGGGTTGAAGGAACGAGAGGAGAGGCCAAATTCCAGATTCCGTCAGCAGCTGGCTCAGACAGCGCCTGGTACACTGCTACAGCTATCAACAAGGCTGGCAGAGACACCACTCGCTGCAGAGTCAATATTGAGGTGGACTATGTTGAACCTGAACCAGAGAGGAAGCTCATTATTCCCAAAGGAACCTACAAAGCCAAGGAGATCGCCCCTCCCGAGCTGGAGCCCCTTCATCTGCGATACGGCCAAGAGCAGTGGGAGGAGGGCGACCTTTACGACAAAGAGAAGCAGCAGAAACCACAGTTCAAGAAGAAGCTGACCTCCATCAGAATGAAGCGTTTTGGTCCGGCTCACTTTGAGTGCAGACTGACCCCTATCGGTGACCCCACCATGGTGGTGGAGTGGCTGCATGACGGCAAACCCCTGGAAGCTGCTAACAGGTTGCGCATGGTCAATGAATTCGGCTACTGCAGTCTTGACTATGAAGCTGCTTACGCCAGAGACAGCGGCGTCGTCACCTGCAGAGCCACGAACAAGTACGGAGCTGACCAAACCTCAGCCACTCTGGTCGTCAAGGACGAGAAGGGTCTTGTTGAGGAGACTCAGCTTCCTGAAGGCAGGAAGGGAGCACACAGAATGGACGAGTTTGAGCGCATGGCTCACGAGGGAGGACCCTATGGAGTCACTGCTGAGGAAGATTCTGACAAAATGAAACCTGAGATCGTCCTTCTTCCCGAACCAGCCAGAGTGCTCGAAGGAGACATTGCACGATTCCGCTGCAGAGTGACTGGTTATCCAGCCCCAAAGGTTAACTGGTACCTCAACGGACAACTGATCCGCAAGAGCAAGAGATACAGACTTCGTTATGATGGTATTTACTACCTGGAGATCACTGAAATCAAATCCTATGATTCAGGAGAGGTCAAAGTAGTAGCCGACAACAACCTGGGCTCAGCCGAGCACACCGTGAAGCTGGAGATTCAGCAGAAAGAGGATTTCAGAACTCATCTGCGCCGTGCCCCAGAGGGTAAGGCAGCTGAGGCCGCGCCAGAACCTGGAAAGGTACAATTTGAGGTGGTAAAGGCTGAGAAACCTGCAGATGACACTCAGCTGAAAGAGGTGGTCACGCTGAAGAAGGCCCACAGAATCGTCCGCGAGAAAGCCACGGAGGAGTCGGATGAGCTGAGGGGCAAGTTCAAGCGCAGGACAGAGGAAGGCTATTACGAGTCCATCACTGCTGTGGAGCTCAAGTCACGCAAGAAGGATGAGTCGTACGAGGATCTGTTGAAGAAAACAAAGGAGGAGCTGCTTCACCGTGCCATGGCAAAGGAGGAGGCTGAGAAGAAGAAGGAAGAGGAGCGCCAAAAGGTTAAAGCTAAACCTCTAAAACCAGAGAGGGTCAAGCTCTCAGCCAGCATGGAAGCTCCTAAGATCCTGGAGCGTATTACCAGCATGACAGTCGCACAGGGCGACGAAGTCAAGTTCAGAGTCAGAGTCGTCGGCAGACCAGAACCTCAGTGCCAGTGGTTCAAAAATGGTGTTCTGCTGGAGAAGACTGATCGCATCAACTGGTACTGGCCTGAGGATCATGTGTGTGAACTGGTTATAAGAGATGTCAGAGCCGAGGATTCTGCTAGTGTCATGGTTAAAGCTTCCAGCACTGCCGGAGAGACTTCAAGCCATGCTTTCCTGCTGGTGCAAGGTAACAACTCTGGACTTTCTACAATGTTCTTTCAAATTTTACTTTTGAATTGTGTATTTTGTAACAAAGGTTTTATGTTCTTATTCTTGCAGCCAAGACAGTCATCTCCTTCACGCAGAAGCTCGAGGAGGTCGACGCAAAAGAGAAGGACACCATGGCAACCTTTGAGTGTGAAACCAATGAGCCTTTTGTGAAGGTCAAATGGCTGAAGAACAACGTGGAGATCTTCTCCGGAGACAAATACAGGATGCACTCTGACAGAAAGGTTCACTTCCTGTCTGTGCTGATGATTGACATGAAGGATAACGCAGATTTCACCTGCATGGTTATAGACGATGACGTCAGCACAACTTCCAAGCTCAATGTTGAAGGTGGGTCGGCAATACCTAAACATTCCTTTCTACTTCAGAGATGATGGATACATTGGCTCCTAGCTTTGAACTGGTCCTTTACATTCAGAGGTTTAGTCACGTAAACACTTAAAAAAAATAACAACTTAAAAACAAACTTAATCTTAGCCACAGTTCAAGAATTTCAGTTCCCTCTAGTCTTGCAGGATTTTTTTAAAATATTGTTGTGTTCCGTAAATACAACCGTTTAGATTCAGTGTAGAAAAACACCATGCATTAATCTTATGCAGCAGTAGGCACTCACATTATGAAAGAGACACAATATTGATCCCTGACCATGCAGGGAATGCTTGGTCCCTTTGCTCAGGTTGGATATGACTTAACATGGATTTCCGTCATCACTGTTTCCAAGTGCATGATGAACTTTTAACTTAAACTGCAGACATTGATGTACCGTCTGTATTATGTCATGAACAGGAGCTCCACTGGAGATCCTGAAGCAGCTGGAGAGCACAGAGGTTCCTGAGACGTACTCTGGAGAGTTTGAGTGTGTCGTGTCCCGTGAGGACGCTGAAGGAAGCTGGTTCCTTGGAGAGAAGCTGCTCTCTCTCAGCAGCAAATATGTCATGTCCTCCCGCCGTGGAAGACATTCCCTGTCCGTCAAAGACGTCAAGAAGGAGGACCAGGGAAAATATACCTTCAAAGTGGGCAATTTCAAATCAAGTGCATCACTGAAGATGAAATGTGAGTGACTGAAGTAACTTAAAGTTTCTTACTTTTGTAGTAAATGTGGAGCTTCTAGTTTATGAAAGACCCTCAATCCATCCAGAAATTTGTTCCAAGTTTCCCAACTTCTGGTCAGATTTCTATGAGATTTGGTATCAGAGTTCATGATCCCCAGAAAGTGACTCCTAGTGGGTTTTGAGACCTTCTGAACCATGAGGACAACCCTCAGGCTAAGAGTTTGGACATTCCATGTCCATTCTCGTAGCATCACAACGTACCTCATAATCTGAAGGCTTTAGAAATGGCAAAATCTTCATCATGTTGTTTGTTTCTATCCTTCATTTCATATATTGGTTTGTCAGGAATTCTGCATCTTCTAGGGAGCTCTAGTCTTTCTTTTATTCTGGTCTTGTCCAGTAGCTCACGTTTGTCTTTCTGTCTCAGTGCGTCCCGTGACCCTGATGCAACCTCTGACGGACATGACCGTCTGCGAGGGCGACATCGCTCAACTGGAGGTCAAGTTCTCCCAGGAGAACGTTGAAGGAACCTGGATGAAGAACGGACAGCCAGTCACGGCCTCGAACCGCATTCACATTGTTATCGACAAACAGATCCACAAACTTCTGATTGAAGACACCAACAAGGACGACACTGGAATGTACTCCTTTGTGGTTCCCGCTCAGGCGATCTCAACCTCCGCAAAGCTGCTCATTCAGAGTAAGGCTCCTTAAATATCGTATATAATATTTTTCTAAAGGAGTTAGTTTTCTAAAACCAAATGTTACAAAATATTTTATATTGGGTTGCAGCTATTGGCATCTTGGTCCCACTGAAGGACACTAGTGCCGTTGAGGGCACCAAGGCCGTTCTAGAGGCCAAGATCTCTGCTCAGGACGTCAGCTCGGTCAAATGGTTCCACAACGACAATCAGCTGATACCCGGCGACCGAGTCCAGATGGTGGCAAAGGGAGCCAAGCAGCGTCTGGTCTTCAACAGGACCTACGCCTCCGATGAAGGACACTACAAACTAGTGGTCGGCCGAGCTGACACCAGCTGCAGATTTTCTGTTCAGAGTAAGTTGTAGTTGGAAGGATTGCGTGTTTAAGCATGTGATGAATTACAATTTACACAGATGATATCTTCAGTAAGATGAGTAAATTAACAGAATCATGCATCTCTTGTTTCTATTAGTTTTATGTATAATAATCAAAAACCTGTATTCTTCATGGGGTATTATAGCACACCATTAATAAAGTAAGCAACACAAGAAGTCATTATTCAAAAACAGATTTTCTGCTTCATTCAAAACACACGAAACAGAGGTCAGTGAGAGATTTGTTTATTTTGATGCTGCCTGCAGAAACAGCTGATCTTTCTCAAACAGCACCATCTGCTGGACATTTTAACAGTTACATTTTCTGTGAAAGAATGAAATGACCCAAAACAAAAATTGATCTTTTTGATTGTTAACATTAATTGTTATGAAAATGAAAGATGGCTAGTTGATCATTAGTTAAAGCTAACTCATCATTAGATAACTCTTATTCCTCCTCTCAGCTGTCCAGATTGTGAAACCGATGAAGGACAAGGAGTGCTCCGAGTCTGAGAACGTCATATTTGAGGTCGAGGTTTCTCACCCCGGCATCGACGCCTTCTGGACCTTAAAGAGGCAGCCGCTCAAAGCCGGAGCAAAATACAAGATGGAGTCCAAGAACAAGCTCCACAAGCTGACTGTCATGAACGCAATGAAGGACGAGGAGGGCGAGTACATGTTCGCCGCTGGTGAGAAGATGTGCAGTGCTTCACTCACCGTATCAGGTAAGTTCTGTATTAAATATGGCTTCTATTTCCAGTAAACTGCAGTGCTGAGTGGACTGAGCGATAACTGACTGGAACTACTTCCTGTCACCAGGTGGCGCTATCAAGAAGCCCTTGCATGATATGGTGGTGGCCGACTCCCAGACCTCCGTGTTGGAGTGTGAGGTAGCGAATCCATCCGCTGAGGGCAAGTGGCTGAAGGACGGCCATACTGTGGACTTCAACGAGAACACGCTCAGCGAGGTGAACGGAGCCGTCAGACGCCTCGTCATCGCCATCACCAAAGCCACTGACGTCGGAGAGTACACCTACCAGGTCGCCACCTCCAAGACCTCAGCCACCCTGAGAGTGGAGGGTAGGTCACCTGACCAGACGTCACCTGTTTTAGTTTGTTATAAAGGAGCCATTAAAGGACAGGATTTTCATGTACCTGATAATATTGAATTTTATATTCAGTTATGAAAGTTTGATCTACATTAAATCGTATTGTGACAGTATATCCAAAACTTACATACAGTATACGCAGTGCTTAATTTGAGGGGGAGCAAGGGGGAGCGCGCTCCGGAAGCTCTGACGTGCGCTCCGCCAGCTGGATCTGGATTTGTGTGTGAAAAATCAAATAATTAAATACATAAATTAAAGTTTGTTTCGTTTTAATATCTGGTTTTAATATCTGTCATGGTGATTTCTCAATTCTCCCATGAAACGAGATACTCAAAATATCTGGGCTAGCCTATTGCGGAAAAGGAGCGTGCACACCGTTCCATTTGATAGAGTTTGTTGAGCGTCGGTGGTAGAGTGTTCGTGAGGGAAAATGCGCGCGCCTGTGTGCCTGTGCCTGTGCGCTCCGGGAGCTCCCACTTGACAAATTAAGCACTGAGTATACGCATATTCATTTAATCAGTTGAATCTGTGCTTGTTTTTCCTGATGTTGTATCATAAGATAAATCTGACTTACGTTTGGATGGATTGTTGATAAGCTAGCTCGCCAACACGATTCATCATACATTAATATCTTATTTGCATGCTTTTGGAGGACTTTAAAGGTGTATTTTTACTCTTTTGAGGATGTTTTATATGAGACAAGATGAGAAATTGTCTAACCAGCATATCCCCCAAAATGTTGGAGAACATCTTCAAAAAGATTAAATGCGAATTATGATTCATCTTTTTAAAAATTTTCAAATATCTCTTCATAGCAATGGCTCGTACAGCTGATCTAAAACACCCACTAACACACAAATGACCAAACCCTGGATTAACAACTATGTTTGTGTCTGCAGCGGTGAAGATCAAGAAGACCCTGAAGAACCTGAATGTGGTCCAGACTCAGGAGGCCGTCTTCAGCCTGGAGCTGACCCACGAGGACGTGAAGGGAGCGCAGTGGATCAAGAACGGCATCGAGATGCAGCCCAGCGACAAATACGAGATCACAACTCAAGGCACAGTCCACACCCTGAAAATCAAGAACTGCACCACACAGGACGAGTCCGTCTACTCTTTCAAGCTGGGAAAACTGTCTGCAAGTGCCAGGCTGAACGTTGAAAGTAAGCCACCACTGATTCCTCCAGAAGTACACTTCCAAAGAAAACGCTTACACAGCTAATTTTAAACTATACAATATTTTCCCCAACAGCCATCAAGATCCTGAAGAAGCCAAAGGACGTGACATCACTGTTAGGTGCAACTGCCGTATTTGAGGTGGGCATCTCGGAGGATGACATCCCTGTGAAATGGATGTTCAACAAGGTGGAGCTGAGGCCCAACGACAACTACCGGATGCTCTCCGAGAAGAAGACCCACAAACTGATCGTCCAGGATGTGGACAACAGCAAAGAGGGAGAGTACACGGTGGTGGTGGGCCACCTCCAGTACAGCGCTAGGCTCTTTGTGGAGTGTAAGTGTTAGCGTAGCCCCGCACGATTGCATAGCACCGCACATTAGCGTAGAACCGCACGATTGCATAGCACCGCAATGCTGTTTGTCAGTTAACAGTGGCCAAAGATAAAACAATGAAACAAATACTCATATCTCATACAAATGAACACATATCTAGATGAAAACAAGGCTCAACGCTGGATGTATAAAGACAACCCGATACAGCTTTGGAGATGGATCATTCCTATTAAAGTTTCTCAGAGGTGTGTAAAGCCAATAGGAGACTTCTGAGTAAAAAAATGACCCAGATCTTCAGATGATCATCCATGGGCCAATAGAGCAGGAGCACTAACCTTAACCCCGCCTCCCAGCCCTCGGCCCAGTCTTTTATATGTTCAACAAATGACACTTTTCTTATAAATGTAACACAGCTATCGATCATCGTTATGAAACTTTCAGTTATAGAATATCTTCTCCCTGTACTCACCTCATGAAGGAACCTTCCTAAAGGAGCTGAATGTTCATATTTGGATGACATGTGTTGACGCTGATGTTTTGTCTCTTCAGCCCTGCGAGTCACCAAACCCCTGAAGAGCGTCCAGGTCCCAGAGACCCAGGTGGCCACGTTCGAGTGCGAGGTTTCTCACTTCAACGTCCCGTCCACCTGGCTGAGAGACGGCGTGGAGATCGAGATGAGCGAGAAGTTCAGGATCGTGGTTCAGGGAAAACTGCACCAGCTGAAGATCATGAACACCAGCAGGGACGACTCTGCAGAGTACACCTTCGTCTGCGGGAACGACCGGGTGTCTGCCACGCTCACCGTCAGCCGTAAGATCACGTTCACGTTCACGTCATATTAACGTCACGTTCAGGTTCACATCAAATCAGATCACGTTCACATCACGCTCACTGTCAGCGGTAAGCTCTTTAGCTGCCGTCACTGATGTGACATCTTCACATTCATTTTAATTAAAGGCATCATTTACCCACCGTGTCTCCAGAGGAACGTTTATTTTTACCTACTAAACACAAACTAAACTTAACTAAACGTTCAGTGAACTAACCATCAGCTTTATTGTTGTTCTCCAGCGATCCTCATCACAACGATGCTGCAGAACCTGAACGCTCAGGAGAAAGACACGGTCACATTGGAGGTGAACGTTAACTACGAGGGCATCACCTACAAATGGCTGAAGAACGGCGTGGAGATCCGGTCCACGGACAGATGCCAGGCTCGCTGCAAACAGCTCAGTCACACTCTGGGCATCAGGAACGTTCACTTTGGGGACAGCGCCGAGTACACCTTCATGTCCGGTTCTGCCGTCACTACGGCTAAACTCTATGTTGAGGGTAAGACTTACTTTGTGATTCAACCTTTTTTATTTTTAGGTCAGGTTTGGTCTCCACCAGCTGCTAGCTGCTCCACCTTCCGGTAGAACCTCCCCAATGATCAGCAAAACCTCTCTAAATACCCTTAGAACCTCCCAATGACCAGTAGAACCTACACAGTGACCAGTAGAATCTCCACAATGACCAGTGGAACCTCCCCAATGACCAGTAGAATCTCCACAATGACAAGTAGAACCTCACCAATGACCAGTAGAACCTCCACAATGACAAGTAGAACCTCACCAATGACCAGTAGAACCTCCCCAATGACAAGTAGAACCTCACCAATGACCAGTGGACCCTCCTGAAGGACCAGTACTCCTTAATCCTGGTATCAGTTGCTGTTACTGAGAGCTCTTCCACTGAACCAAATAGATAACGTGTCATAGAATCGAAACTCTCTGAGAAAAGCCAGATTCTTGTCTAAACAACCCCTTTTGATTGATTTCCTTGTGTTTTTTTCGCTGCAGCTCGTGTGGTTGAATTCACCAAAGACCTGAAGGACATGAAGGTCACAGAGAAGAAGAGAGCGACTTTTGAATGTGAGGTTTCTGAATCGAACATCCAGGTGATGTGGATGAAGGACGGTCAGGAGCTGGAGATGTCCGACAGGTACTGCTGTTAAAACACATTTATTAACTTAACCAATACATCAATAAAAACCAATGAGAGGACAATCTCTTCATCAACTTTCTACGTTACCTTCTGTTTTTTCTGCAGATATAAAATGACCTCAGATAAGTTTGTGCACCGCCTCATTCTGCCGTCGGTCCGCCTGTCTGATGCCGGAGAATACACCGCTGTGGCCGGGTCGAGCATGTCCAAGGGCAAACTGGGAGTGGAGGGACGAGACATCAAGATCTCAGAGCCCGCTAGCAGAGAAATCACGGTGAGTTATAATTGTTATCTACTTACTAATGAGTAGCTAAACCTTTTACAGACTTTAAATTTAGGATCAAAAATCTAAAATATCACTTTTTTTGCATCTGATTTCTCACCATAAACTCATTTAGATTATAACCACAGAACTGCTGATAATATATAAACATGATATAAATAGCACTTTTCTGATGTTTCTGTTTGTTAGTTTACATGGTAGATTTATTTTCCTTTGAGGCAACAAGAAAACGTTTGATTTAAAAAAAAAAAAAAAAAAAATGTTCTGGAAGGTTCCTGCAGTTATTTTTCCAGATAGAATTCCTGATAAATAAAACAATCCCAATATACTGAACCGTACCGTTCCTCGGTCTTTGCAGGTTGTTGAGAAACAAAGAGCGACCTTTGAGTTCGACGTGAACGAGGACGAGGTGGAGGGTCGCTGGCTGAGGAACGGAGTGGAGATCCAGTTCTCGATGGAGGAGAGGTTCAACTACGTCACCATCAGGAAGCTGCACCGCCTCACCATCTCTGAGACGTACCGGAGCGACGCCGGCGAGTACACCTTCATCGCCGGCAAGAACCGGAGCACCATGAACCTCCACGTCACACGTAAGAGACCTGCTGATCAGCCACTTCTCTCTGGTGTTTTCATTTCATCTGAGAAGTCTCAAAGGAAATGAAACTGAAAATGAAAGTAATATTATCCTCTATTAACTTGTTTGATGATCATTCTTACATTTTACATCTTAAATTGCATCTTAAATATGATTTACTGTTGACAGCTTGTAATTATAAAATGTTTGAGTAATACTAGAATTTAACATCATTCAAACATAGAGATGAAAAGGCAAAGCCTTTTGTTTAGGTCGGTTATTGTTTTTCCAAACTTTTCCTCTGTAAACTATAATTTGGTGCTTATTTGATGGAAAATGTGGCTGAGTTTCAGAGTAATGGATCCAGGAATGAGCTGAGAAATGGAGCTAAACGTTAAAGAACTGTAGGAGTTCATTGACCCGTTAGCAACCCAGCCGATGCTGACCTCATTTAAAGTATTTCTGAAGTCTAACCTCCATCTCTTCTGCTGTCGGCCTTCAGTGCCGGAGCCTCCTCAGATCGTCCGGCAGATTCAGCCCCAGACGGCGACGTCGGGTCGGTCGGTTCGCTTCTCGGTGCAGGTGAGCGGCCTCCCGAAGCCTCAGGTGTCCTGGTACAAGGACTCCCAGGCTCTGTCCACCAGCTACAAGTGCAAGTTCCTCCACGACGAAGACGAGCACACGCTGCTGCTGCTGGAAGTCTTCCCCGAGGACGCCGCCGTCTACAGCTGCGAGGCCAAGAACGACTACGGAGAGGCGACAAGCTCCGCCCCTCTCACTGTGGAAGGTACGTTCATTATGTTCATCACTGTTTACTTTAAGGCTTTCTTTGGGATTATGGAGCCTGTATTCACATTTAAAGTTGGCAACATTGGTTAATAAATGAAGACAAATTCAATCTAACATTGGAGCTGGAAATGCTGAAACAAAATGAAATGAAACAAACTATTATTAACAAACAACACAAACACAGTGTTATGCATTCAATTCAAACCATAGTTGCCTTTAAACTAGATTACTTACTGGGATTATTAATCTCATCAGGCAGTGAGACAATAACATAATTATTGACTGTTTTTATAACATTAAAGTACAACAAATACTTAAAGAGCATCCGAGTCTTTCTAACACGTTTCATTCATCAGTTAACCAACAGGAACTACAGAAACAGTAGAGATGAGAAAAGTAGGTTAACGGTGTCACACCAGCAGATTATTTACCCCTAAAGATGTTCTCCACAGAACCAGTCTGTCATCACTGTGGTGAGGTGATCTGATAGTTACTTTAGCTTTAGCAGAACCCATGGTGAATCCACCAAGCTGCTGCCTCATGTAGTTGTGTTACAGCAGACTGAATTACCACGATGTTTCATCACATTCACATTTCTTCTAAAACAGATTAGAGACACAGATGGAAAAAGTGAGTGAATTTATCTTTAAGACAACCGAGACAAACTGCCAGCGAGGACTGTCCGTTATTTTAAAACCTAAACAGTCTGAAAAAAGTCCCAAGGACAAAAATAACTGCAAAGTTTCTGCAAAATCTCATTTTATTTTTTATGGAAAGTGTACATATTTTTTTAATCAATTTTTTTAAAGATGTCAAAAAGTCAGATTCTACTCTGGACACGTTTTTGCTCAGAAATGCAGCGTTGTGTGTTTTGCTTCCGTTTATTTTTTATTTAAAAACAATAAGAAGACATGTCCGTCAAAGGTTAACAAAAAGCCCAACATTACGTCTTCAAACTACTTATTAGTCTCCAACCAGAAGTGAAATAAGTTTAGCAGTTAAACTTGATTGGTTAACAATACTGTCATTGATTATGTTTGTATCATCTTGTCTGTTTAACAGTTCCCGAGGTGGTTGAAACCGTGGCCCGGGTGTCCGCTCCGGTCCTCATCACTCCAATGCAGGACATCCTGGTCTCAGAGGGAAACCCTGCCCAGCTCCAGTGCACCGTCTCTGGGGAAGGTAGTGACCTCTGCTCGCCTCCTCTGGTTGTTGGTGTGAAGGAGAAATACAGAAGTTTAGATACTCGTTGACCGTAGAATCTCTGATATTAATAGTTAATATAACTGTTTGTGGTTCCATAATTAAAACTCATGAGGTTGAGATGATCCTGACTTTGACTATTCGTCTCCAGATCTCCAGATTTCTTGGTTCCATGGCAACAGAGAGATCCGACAGTCAGACATCTTCAGGATGTCTCATTATGGTGAAACCTGCCAGCTGGACATTTCCAGAGTTCTCCACGACCACGAAGGAGAATACTCATGTGTCGCCACAAACTCGGCAGCAATGGTCACATGTGCTGCCACTTTGAACATCGATGGTGAGTCGTTCAGAGGTTTGGTGACATTCAGGTGAAACCAGTAGAACCGCATGAGCTTCAGCGGTCAAACTAAGATCTTCTCTGGAGCTGGTTTTGAACTGGAGATGCTCTGACTGTCAGCTCAACACCGGACACGTTGATTTACACCATGGCAGTAAAATAAAGTCTGCTTTCATTTAGAAACAAAACCTGGAATTCTACGTCTCAATCTGCTCGACAACAAAGTTACTGACTGATTTGAGATTATGAGCTCATAATCAGAGCATCTTCTGTGTCGCGACAGTCTCCTTCTTCTCTCCAGAGATAAAGGCATCAAAACATGTCAAATATGAAATGAAGCATGTTTTTAACTGGGGATGCTCTTTCTGTCAGCTCAACACTGGACATGTTGATTTAAACTTTGGCAGTAGAAAAAAATCCTCTTAAAGTCTTAAAATCCTCTTTCCATTCAGAAACTAAACCTGGAATTCTCCGTTAGCTGGTAAGCTAACGATAGCGCTGCTAATAAGCAAAGTAAAACCTACTGACTCCAGAGATTATCAACCAATTAGAGCTTCCTTTTCTGTTACTACAGAGTCTCCTCCTTCCCTCCAGAGATAAAGGCATCAAAGCTGGTCGAATATAAAAGGAAGCATGACTTTAGCAGAAAGCAGCATGGTTCATGGGGGAAGTGGCAGGTTTCAGGCCCGTGTGTTCATCTACTGCTGCTCGCACAAAGATTTGAGATGACAGCTTGTTTTCTGCCTCCTCCAGAGTCTGAAGATTAAATGGATATGTCAGTTTTAAGCCTAGTTTAGTTTAGTTTAGCATAAAGACTGGGAGCATAGGGAAATGTATATCTCCTTCAAAACTGAAGACAGAAAATCCAAAGAGATCATGACCTCCATGCCATGTTCAACGATGCAAATATCAGATATTAAGCTAACGTACCACCATTAATGTAAAATATTTATTCTCAATATTGAAAATTATTTAATTCCTTAACAATTTTTGATATGAACTCTGAACTAAAAACGAAATTAAGAGACTTTTCTTTCTCTACATGTCAACGACATCTTTGTGCAACCAGCCTCCATATTGTCTTTTTGAACACAAACAGTTAAACTGTTCATCGTTTCTGTGAGCATGCAGTACAAACACAGGTACATCTTAGAGCTTCTGTTCTGACATCCTCAGCGTGAGCTCAGGTGTTACGCTCACAGGTTTCTCCAGCTGAAGCATGACGGTCTTCTCTTCCTACATGAAGAGCTCTTATGTGATGAATCTTTATTTCAGAGGAATGCAGCATGGTCAAAACAGAGCTGAACTTTGGAAACCTAGATTTTTGCTCGAGCACAGAGATAATACATAGCTCTTTTCTTTTTCTTTCATTTTGAACTTTGGCTCCTGTCAAGCTTGCATGATTGACACGGGAAACCAGCCACTGTCCTCTACTTCACTGATCAGACTGATCCTCAACGCTCCACTCCAGCTGCACTCTTGGCAAACAAGCTGTAACCTGAAGAAGTCAGCAGAATGATGTGTTGACCTAATTCTTCTACTCTTTCTTACTGCCCAGATGAGAAAGCCTTAGCTAGTGTGAGGAGCACCGGGGCTGAGACTAAACTAAGTCAGCTGGAGGCTCACACGGAGACCTCCAGCTCTCTGTCGGTGGGACAGACAGAGTTCTATGAGAGGTTCTCTGAGAGTTCTTCCGTGTCTTGGAGGACGGTTGAGGTTCAGATGGAGACCGTAAGCTCTGTGGAGACGAGCTCCGAGAGCAGCTTTGATATCAAACTCTCAGCCCGCCCCAAACTGCTGATGGAAATGAGCGACGTCCAGGTGAAAAGCGGTGAGAAGGCGGAGTTCAGGTGCTCCTTCGACGGGCAGCCCTTCACCGGGGTGGAGTGGGATCATAACGGCCAGAGTGTGGCGGACATGGAGCGGGTGAGGAGCTCCGTGTCCGGGGGGCTGTTGTCCCTGGTCATCCAGGGTGTTGGCGTGGCGGACCAGGGTGTTTACTGCTGCACCGCCACCAACCAGCATGGCCACAACAGCTCCTCCGCCCAGCTCACTGTTGAAGGTTAATCTTTCTTTTTATCAGTCTGTTTCTCCATCTGGTCCATCCACCTCTCCACCTGCTCCTCCTGCTTCGACCCCTCCTCTCATACTTAATATTTCCTTATAGCCTGTAACCCGTCAGAATGTAATGGTTTAACCCGCTCTAGTCTGGTTTACTCTCCTGCTGCTGCTGCCTCACTAACCCCACCCATCCATCCTACTAACCCCTTTAGTGTTTAGAGTCGTAACCTTTTACAGTCTGACCCCTAATCACTCTCCCTAACTTTATCCTCACCCAGCAAAAGAAGCAAATCTCAAAGCAGAAACACAAATCCCTACCGATTCTGTGCGTAAAGTGTCTCAGTCAGACATGGAGACCGCTAGAGGTCCTCCTGACCGAGACCAGCAGGAGACGGCGGAGAAGCCGGGACCGTTGCCTCCATCTTCCCAGAGACCCCACAGCCTCGTCAGCCATCTGTATTTCCCTGATGTCCTGCCTCATGACAAGCGAGGTCAACGCCTCTCCAGCTGCCCCGAGTTCCTGATCAAACTCCCCCCTGAGCTGCTGCTCAGAAACAAGGACAGCAGCTCCTTGTTTTGCGTCATGAAGGGGGTTCCCACTCCATTCCTCATTTGGCTTTACAATCGGTTGAATGTTGAGGACTCTGTGTCTTACTCTCTGAAACATGACGGGCCCCTGTGCTGCGTAAATGTTAACAATGTGGGACCCGGACAAGGGGGCTCTTACTCGTGCAAAACTGTCAGCTCAGCCAGGGATGCTGAGTGCAGCACGGTGACGACAGGTTGGCATCTGCATGCTTTTGGTCCTTCTGCTCGCTCGGGTCTGTCGGCCCCCCACTCATTCTCACCGCTTTCCCACACAGCCAGCAGAGGCACACTTGTTCACACGGTGACACCACTTCTTCTGCAGGGTTTAACCACTGTGTTTAGGACAGGACGCTCACGTTTGTGTCCTGCTTTACTGACTAAAACAGGGACAGAGTTAAGAGAACACTCCTATCACTGAGCACTTTCCAAGAAGCCAGAGGTGCTGCACACTGACGACCAAAAGGATGCATGCCAGACTTTCAGTTAGAAGGAAAAACACAAAAAACTGTTGATATGGATGCACGTCACTCTAACAGTCTTGCACCATATGAAACTCTATGTGCAGTTTTAATCATATTTATAACTCTTCAACGTTTGTGTCTTTACAGTAACTTCAGTGGAGCAGGAACCTATGATTCAGGTCCAGCAGGAAGTGAAAGGTAAATATTGTCTCATGTCAGCAGGGATGTCTTTGTTTATGATGAATTATGTATTTAATGGCCTTCTTTATGTCTTAACAAAGAAGGTGTTTTTATTGTTTTGACTTTGTCTTCAGGTTGACCTGGTCAGAAATTCATGCTGATTTAAAAATGTAATTTTACATTTCAGAATGTTTTACTGGTATTTACTTTCAATTCCAAATTATTAATGCTACTGCAAAACATTTTACAAATTAAAATATACAATATTCGACTGTATGAATGTTTGACAACATTTTATTTGACTCAAGGTCCACTATTAGTTTTTATTAAACTTTGAACTGCATCTATTAGTCTTCATCAGTGGACATTAGTCGGCTCAGTTATTTTCACATGAACAGTGTACGAGACTGAAATGATAAACCCTGTTTCTGTTCAAAGATGGTCTTTGGTGTCAGATAAGATAAGAACCAAAGGCAGTTACATATATGATAGACGCATAAGTCATTCTGTTTTCCGTTGGATCCTGTGTCTCACTGTGATTATTCCACTCAGCCTTCTCTAGCTCGACCGTCACAGTGGAAGAGGAAACCCAGGACTCGTACTACACTGGCCTAAAGTTTCCAGATAAAACTAGAACACTTGAACTCAAGCCAGAGTCCAAACGCTTCTCCAGCACTTTGGTGAAGAAAAAAGAAAAACCCGTTTTCCTCAGCAAACTGTCTCCAGCAGCTGTGACTGTGGGAGAAACTGCGACGTTTACCGTCACAGTGTCCGGGTTCCCTAAGCCGTCTGTTCAGTGGTTCCACAACGGGCACAACATAGACAGTTCATCCGTGCACACATTCGTTCATGAGCGAGATGAGTATAGCTTGGTCATTCACAAAGTTCAACGGGAGTTTGAAGGAGAGTACTCCTGTACGGTCAGCAACAGATTTGGCCAATCAACCTGCACTTCTTATTTGCATGTTCAGGTGAAGGAGCCAGAAAAGGAGGAAATAGTTGACAGGAGGACATTTGTCCCAACTGGCAAACCCCCAGAATTCACTCAAACTATTGAGTCTCTTGGGTTGTGTGAGGGAGGTCAGGCTTCCTTCAGGTACATTGTGACCGGAGATCCTCTCCCTGAGGTCCAGTGGCTCAAAGGCAGCTTACACATCCAGCCTGGTGGGTTTTGTATCATTGTGAACAACCCAGATGGATCAGGCTTTATTAATATTCAGAGTGTCAAACAGGAGCACGGCGGCGTGTACACATGTAAGGCCTCCAACCAACACGGGGAAGCCTCTTGTGCCGCTGAACTGCAGGTGTTCAGTGACAAAGTCCAGGAAGAGCAGACGTTAGTGAAGAAAACAAAAGCTTTGAAAATATCAATGACCGAACAAACCACCGAATCCAGATTATACCAGAAAAGAACTCTGTCTGATCAGATGATTTATACCATCAGCACTGAGGATCGGCAGATCATCCCCAGCGAGGAGGTGGGAACCCTCAGAGAGCTGGACATCTCTGCTGCCACCCTCCATCGAGAGCAGCTCACCCAGCAGGCTGCAGTGCTGCAGGCTCATGAAATACAGGAGAGGGTTTCTTTGACTCCCACTCATCCACCTCAGGTCTCAGCTGTTCCAATGAAACAGCTTCACATGGCCTCTTTCTTATCTTCAGTCCAGGAGAGACAGAAGATCACTGAGCAGCACTCCGAACGCATTCTCAGCCCTGAGATTATAGAACTCCAGCTAGCCAAAGAGCAGCGGGCCAAACTCATGTCGGCCACGTCTGAAGAGGTCCTTCCACTGAGCACAGTGAGGGCCGAGGCCTTGACGGACCGGGTCCCGGAGCACGGGAACACTTTGATAGAACCCAGGCAGCTTGTTAGCGGTCAGCAAGTAGAGTCCACTCTACCCATCCTTGATGCGACTTCAGGTGTCACCCACAGGCCTGAGGAAGAGAGGAGCTTCAGAGTCAAGGAGGGGGTCAAGATCTTATACTCGGCTCAGTCTGCAGGACAACTGCCAATCACAGAGCGACACTCCGATCCTCTGCCACCTTTAGATGCAGCCACTCAGCCCCTGATTGAGAAAGAGCAGGCTAAACCTGTGGTAGCACCAGTCAGTGAAACTAGAGTAGCTTTATCCAAAGAGCAGACATTTGAAGTACACCGACCAGAGCAGGAGAGCATCTCCCCACAAAAAGACATGTTTTATAAGTCAGCTATAACTGCTGAAGAGAAATACCAACTTAAAGGTGAACAGACAGGACAGCTGCCGAGTTTAGCATCTTCTGTGTGTCTGCAGCCTCAGCAAGAGGGAGAAAGACTTGTGAATCTGCAGGTTATCAGTGATCAGGATGTTTTACAGTCTGAGGGAAGGTTCAGCAGCGAGACGCCGTCTACAGAGCAGGCCGAGGCCAGGAAGAGTCCCACTTTGTTGCATTCGGTGACTCAAGAAGAGCAAAGAACTGCAGTTTGTGAGGCAACCTCAGAGTTCTCAGCAAAGACTGACGCAACGTTTGTTCAGTCTAAGAAAGAGTTACCACCGGCAAAATACCTCCAGTCAGTTCATTCAGTATCAGTTCTACCAAAGGAAGGGATTCTTACCATCACGAAACCTGACCAACAGATGGCCACGCAGAAACAGGAGAAGGCTAGACGGCATGCTGCGACATCAGAAGAGAGAAGGGAGATCACAGCCGATCATCTCAAAGACCTCGATGTGTCGGTGACCGGGGTTCAGTCACAGCTTCGCACTGAGCCCAAGCCTTTGAGCATCCTCACGGTCTCCTCCCAGCCAATGCCGTTGCAGAAGGAGATGCCTTTCATTAGTGACGTCAAGCAGCAGCGAGCGCTGGTCCAGAAAGAGGACTACTGGAATATCATGCATTCTTTGAACGTTACTGACACTCACAGCCTCGAGGAGGGTCACACCAGTAACCTAAAAACTGATGAGAAATTCAAGTCTGAGACAAAAGTTGAGCCTAAGATACCCAAAAGAACTGTCTTTATAGAGGAGAAGGCAGTTGCCAATGAAAGCTGTACTATCTTAGAAGCCGCTGATCAGGACTTTGCAGTCCAGATCCAGGAAGGCCAGTCAGTCCGGCAGTCGGTGCTGCTTGAAGAGAAGCAGGTCATAATAGGAGAGCAGTCAAGTGAGATACTTAAATCTGAGGGCTCCACTGTCAGCATCCTGACGCAGCCTAAAGGAGTTCTGTTTGTTCATGAGTCCCAGGACACCCGGACTCTCCCTAAAGAACTCAACTTTGTTATTCAGATTCCCAAAGCGTCCAGTCTGAACATCCGGCGTCAGCTCAGAGCCGCTCTTCAGTCTGCTGTGGCCAGTGATCAGCCCGTGTTACTGGCCGATGTCGTAGGACGGTTAGAGGCAGTGGAGGTTCAGGAGGTGAAGGTCCAGAGAGAGCCCAAATGGGCCTCCTCGACATACCTGATCACAACACCAGGAGCCCACATGGAGATCACTCTGTCTTTTGAAGGTGAATACCCCCAGACAGCTGACCTCAGGTCTGAACTCCAGGTAGCTCTTCATGCAATGGTTTTCCAGGAGCAGCAGAGTCTTACATCGGAGCAACCAGGCACCATGCAGATGAAGAAGCCTCAGAGAGCGCTGCTCAGCTCAGCGCCCTCCAAAGAGGTGCTCTCCTCTGTTGTGGACACCATGATGGTGGCAGAGAGTGCAGTTGGGTTTCCTCCTGCTGAATCTCAGTCTGCAGCCGTCAGAACTGAAGCCAGGGCTTCCTTCCAAAGCGCATCAGTTCAGAGGGGTTCTGAGATCCATGAGTCTAGGCAGGAGAGCAGGACGACGGTCAGGTCCGAGAGGGATGCCGGCGCTGCTGAAGTGTCCACCACACTGCCTGTGGGTCACGTTCCTTTTGAGCAACGTGTGGACATTTTTGTCCACAGAGAAACCAGAGAGGAGTACCTCTCAGAGGCCATCATGATCAGCGAGTCCTCCGACAGTCTGGTAGATTATCCTGCTGTCATTGATTCTCTGGAAAACGTTTGCACTGAGGAAAAGAGCACGGCCGTTTTTACTGCCACCATTAAGTATGTCACCAAAGTTAACTGGTTTTTCAACGGACAGTTGGTGAAATCTGGCAAAGAGTTCAAGTGTTCTAAAGACCACGACACATACACATTGGTTATCAACAAAGTTGTCAAGGAGAGGCATCAAGGAGAATATGTCTGTGAGGCTGAGAATGAAGCCGGCAGGACGACAACATCTGCTCGACTCACTGTGGTCTCAAGAGGTTTGATGATGGACAGTTCTTTGATATCATCATCAACTAACTTCACTCGTTGGGCAATTTCTGTTGTCTGCAAACCTCAACCATAGCTCAAACTTTAAATTTACGAGTTGAATACCCATGAAATCAAAATATTTAAATGAAAGAACAAGGTCTTTGGGTATATTTAAAGAAAAAATAAATTTGGATGTTTGAGGTTTTCACCAGACAGCAGTGACATCCTCACTTTAAGCTCATCCATTCTTCCACTTCCATATCACCCCTTTATTCATTCCTTTGTCCTTCCAAGGAATCACCTTTGACTCCATATCTTTAGATATCCATCAGTCCTCATTCCTGGTCCACTGCTCTTTGCATGCTTTCTCTCCTTTTCTTATCCCACCTTCAAACCAAACCTAATCCCATTTTTCTCCTCCACAGTCACAACAGGATAACTTTGTGTCACTTTCCATCCCAGGTTCACTACATCTCCACCTTCAGCAGAAACATTCCTTGTTGCTTCCATTTCAACTACTTCTGTTTATTTACTTTGTCCTTTTTTCTTTCTTTCTCTCCACAAACGCAGTGAAACCCGTGTTCAGGCACAGAATTGTCCCTGTGGAGATCAACATTGGCAACACGGCCAAGTTTGAATGTGAAACTGAGGACGCTCCTAATGTGAGCTTCAAGTGGTTCAAAGATGGAAACCAGATCAAAGAGGGTGATAAGTACAGGATTAGCAGTCGTTTCTGCACTTCCTCTCTGGAGCTTCTGAGCCCAAACAAGGACGACTGTGGAGAATACACCTGCAAGGCGTCCAATCAGCAGGGCAGTGACGAATGCTCCGCCTCCCTCAGCGTGACGGGTAAGAGCGATGCACGTTTCCTTCTTTTATGCTGGTTGAGCTGGGAGCTGTTATTGGTTTTGAACCAAACCTGAATCTAGAACTGTTGTTCCTACCTTTTGTTGTTATTTGCTGGTCCAAACGTTTAATTTGCTTAATTGTGAATTTCTGTTTTTTGTTGTTTTTTTTGCTGCTGGTATCTCTTTGGTTGAAGTAAATCATCAGGGTACAACTTTTACCACTAACATGTTTCTGTTTTTTTGAATTCTTATAGAGCAATGCCCTCCTGCCTTTATAACTAAACCTGACCCTCAGATTGTGTTTGCTGGAAAGAGGGCAGTAATACAGTGTGTAATAACAGGATCTGCTCCCCTGAACGTTGTCTGGCTCAAAGACAACCAGGCCTTACCCAGAGAGCCTGCACACTACCAAACCTCTTGTGACAACAATAAGCACACTCTTGAGATTGCCAAAGTTGAGCAGGCTGACGGGGGGCTTTATGTGTGCAAAGTGTCCAATAATATTGGGACATCTGAGTGCAGCACGGAGCTGAGGGTCATTGATAAGCCCAACTTTGTGAAGCCCCTCGGTCCGGTGGCTGCCGTGGTCGGAGCTCCTCTGCAACTGGAGTGTCAGGTGGATGAGGACACTGGAGTAACGGTCTCCTGGACCAGAGACGGTAGAAAGGTCCACCAGTCTCCAGACTGTAAACTGTCTTTTGAGGAGAAGACAGTTACTCTTGATATCCTAAAGACCACACTGAAAGATTGTGGAAACTATGTGTGTACGGTGACAAATGATGCTGGGAGTGCAACTTGCTCCTCCTCGGTGAAGGTTCAAGGTAAGAGCTGTCGAGTTCATTTTCTTGGCTGCTGCAGCATTTGAAGCTGTTGCAAATCTGCAGTACTGAAAATGAACCTCATTGTATTCTGTGTTGTCTAATGAAGGTGTAAATGCAGCTTCAGCTGCACATTTTTCGAATCTTTAATCTCTTCTCTTTCAATGCTGTTTCTTTTTTTTTTAATGGCTTCCTTGACTTCATGTTGGCTCTTTTAACCACAAACCTCTCCAGAGCCGCCAGTCTTTGTGAAGAGGTTGGAAGCCTCCACAGTGTGGAAGCAAGGCAGCATTGCACGGCTGCAGTGCACCGTCAAAGGATCCCCTGAACTCCACACCAGCTGGTTCTTTAACAACAGCGAGTTGTCTGCCGGGGGCAGATATGGCATCAGTCTGAAGGATGGTGTCACAACTCTTGAGATAAAGGATGTCATGTTGAGTGACAGTGGAAACTTTACCTGTGAGGTTCTTAATGAGTCTGGGTGTGAAAGCTGCAGCACTAAGGCAACAGTGAAAGGTGTGTGTGGACTTAGACTATTTTATTACAGAGCCAAATATTCAGTCCGGACAAGAACCGGTCTAACAGCCCTATGTGTTCCCCTTTAGAACCGCCATCTTTCAGAAAGGAGTTACTCTCCATAGAGGCGGTCAGAGGATCTGTAGCTGTATTGGAGCGTGAGATTTCAGGCTCTTTGCCGTTCGAGGTGGCCTGGAAAAAGAATAAGAAACAGCTGTCAGCAGATAAGAAGTTTCGGATAGTGTCACAGGGATCTCTGACCTCTCTGGAGATCCACTCATTCGAGAGTGCTGACGTTGGTGAATACGAATGTGTCGTATCAAATGAGGTTGGCTCAGTAACCTCAAAGTCATTGGCTAAACAGAGAGGTTAGTGTTGAAAGAAAAACAGGACATATGTTCTTTAGAAGTACTGTTCTCCTCTTGGCTGCTGTTTATATCATTATCACTGTTATTTCAGAGCCACCTATGTTCTCAAAGAGGGTTGAGAGTGCTACAGCAGTGTTGGGAAACACAGTGAAACTACAAGGAACCCTAAAAGGCTCAGCTCCCATCACTATCAAATGGATGAAAGACTCTGAGCTGCTAAGAGATGACGATCCAAATGTCAAAATGACATTTGAGAACAACATCGCTAGCATTTCCTTCTCGTCCATTGAGATAAAACACGGCGGCAAGTTCACTTGCCTCGCCAACAATGAGGCGGGACAGCAGAAGTGTGAAGCTGTCTTAACCGTTCAAGGTTAGAACTCATTCCTAATTGTTAGAACTATTTCCAAAGTGCAGATGTAGATGTTTCTGAACTCTAAAACTCATGTTGTATTTTAGAACCTGCTAAGATCTTAGAGAAAGCAGAGTCCATCAGTGTGACTGCAGGAGATTCTGCCACGTTGGAGTGCACCATCTGTGGAAGTCCAGACCTCAAAGTGAAGTGGTTTAAAGACGGCAAAGAGATGATCAGTGGCCGTAAATACAAGATGACAGTGAAGGAGAGCACCGCCATCTTAAAGATTCTCTCTGCGGATAAAGGAGACACTTCAGAGTATAAAATGGAGGTTTCCAATAAAGTCGGGAAAGACCAGTGCACATGTTCGGTCACCGTTATAGGTTAGTTTGAGCCCAGAATACATCTTTAATACCAACTTAGAGACGTGGCCCTTGGTGACAGGTTTATGTTTGATATATTTCCTCTCACAGATCGTGCAGCTCCTCCATCCTTCACCAAAACTCTAAAGAAAGTGGACGGGAGTGTTGGTAGTAATGTTACTTTGGAATGCAGAGTTGCTGGATCTCAGCCGATGGTTGTTTCTTGGTACAAAGATCAGAAACAAATCCACAGCAATGGCAAATATAAACTTGATTTCAGTGAGATTACAGCCTCTGTGACCATAAGTGGCCTGGAGCAAAGCGATGGTGGAGTTTACACCTGCCGGGCCTCTAACGATGCCGGAGAGAAAGAGACCAGTGGAACTTTGTCCGTCAAAGGTCAGAGGAGTAGAAAACTTAGATCAAACAGGAATCTGGCAGACATTACAAATGATCATAAGTTATTGATAGGCTTTGAACATGAATGCTTTTTCTTCCCAAACAACTCCAGAACCTCCAGCCTTCACGGTAAAACCTGAATCCCAGGACGCTTCACCCGGATCAAATGTTGTCCTAAAATCAGCCTTTACAGGATCCGCTCCTCTGGTTGTTAAATGGTTCAGAGAGGAGAAAGAGATTTTCACTGGGGGGAAGTGTTTCATAAAGAAAGATGCCTCTTCCAGCTCTTTGGAGCTTCACTCTGTGAAACCCAGTGACTCTGCTAAATACACATGCCAAGTGTCCAATGAAGCTGGGAAGGTGGATTGCACCGCAGTCCTCTTTGTGAAAGGTGCTGTTTCATTCTTTCTTTTTAAAAAGTGATTCGCTGAACTGTTGCTTTCTTTACTTAACCTCTTGTTTTTACTGTAATGTTACTGTTAATTTACAGAAGCCCCAACATTTACAATGAAGCTTGAGCCTTCACAGCTACTGAAAACTGGACAACCTCTCAGGCTGTCCTGCAAAGTGCAGGGCAGCCCTGTTATTAGCATCACATGGTTCATAAATGGCTCAGAAATCTCTTCAGACCTCAGACACACGATGTCCTTCGACAGCTCAGTAGCGACTCTGGAGGTAGAGAACTGCTCTGTGGAGGATAGTGGAGACTATGTCTGCATGGCGTCCAGCGAGGCCGGCAGAGACCAGTGCAGCAGCTCGGTAACAGTGAAAGGTTGGTCCAGTCTTCAGTCCTCCTTTAGTTATATCAGTCAAACTTTAGACTGTTGAAATGAAGTCTGGTCCACATTGGTCTTTGACATGTTCAATGCTGCCGACATTGATGGGAAATCTTGGTGTTCCTGTCTCCCCACCAAACACAGTTGGCTGTGTTGGCAGCTGGGAAGCCAGTGAGGGATCACACCCTTTTTCACTTGTGACTCCTTGTAGATCCTAAACCAAATCTCAACTACATTCAACAGCAAGCTAACTGGTTGATTCATCTTTTGTCAGGACAGAATGAAACATAAAAATTACGCAAGTTAGCAAGTATGAAAGAAAGCAACTTTATTTTAAGAAAATAATAATTAATTGTTTTCAGTGGCAACAAGATATCAACTTCTCAAATATTCTCAGTCCTAGAGGTAATCGTTAGTGTTTTGAAGTTCTTCTAGAACTGAACTGTATTTTGGTTGCTGCTCTAGAACTTATTGCAGATAATTAACTTTGGAGAACGATGAGCATGGAGCGTTTGCAATGTGGAGGCTCTGAGCAGCTAGAAGACTTCTGTGGACCAGACTGGCCTCATGAGACCAAAAGTCCCCCCTTAGCCTTACATTGCCTTTACTTATAACATTTATCATCTTTGTTTTATAGAGCCTCCAGTGTTTGTGAGGCCTTTCGAATCAACTGAGCTTGTAAAGGGATCCGACATTATATTGGAAGGAACCGTTTCCGGTTCCGCCCCTTTTGAAATCAGTTGCTTCCTCAATGACAAGCTGATCAGAAGCAGCAAAAGGCATAAGATCAGTGTTGAAAAGGACACGGTCACTCTTCACATCTCAAACTGTGAGACCGGAGATGCTGGGACGTACCAATGCACTGTTGCAAATGATGTCGGGGAGACATCTTGTAATTGCCAGATTTCACTCAAAGGTTAGTTCAAGGACAGTTTAAAAATACTGTCGTACAAGGTAAACTTTCTACATGTTACCCAATCGCCTATTAATTTAGTTTTTATGCAAATTTCAGCCATTACAGTTTAGTGCATTTTGGGCAAATTCTTGCAGTGAACAATGTGCATAAGAGAAACATTATCAGGGCACCATGACATTTTCTAGGAAGCGATTCTATTCTTATACAGTTATATTATTTACATTTATGAGATGGGATTGCTGCACCTGTTTTTCTTATTTACCCAGCCAGGAGAAAGGTTTGATCAGGGAAATAAAGATTTGCAATGTGGATCATGTGTGTTTGTGTAAATGCTCCTGCAGCCTTCAGTCTGATTTGTGGTCTTCTCCCACTAGAACCACCGTCATTTGTTCAGAGACTAGAGGATATTTCCTGCATGGTGGGCTCTGAGATCTCTATGAAGTGTCTGTTGTCTGGATCACTTCCCATGACTCTCTCCTGGATAAAGGACGATCATGAGCTCACAGAAGACGAGCATGTTAAGATGTCCTATGAAACCAAAAGTGCCGTGTTGAATTTGAAAAATGCTCAGTTATCACACGGCGGGAAATATGTGTGTCAGGCCCAGAACAAAGCCGGGACTCAGAGATGTGCCGCCGTGCTCGTAGTCACAGGTTTGTAGGACGTCTGTCTCTTGTCTGAACTGCTTTTTGCTTTCATGTGAAGCTTTGACGTTCCATCTGTCGCATTAACATCGTTAAGCGGAAGCAGCTAACTCAGTTTTCGACCTTTTTGTGATCCCAGAGCCAGCAAATATTTCAGAACATGCAACGTCCATCAGTGTAACCGAGGGCGACCCGGCCCGGCTTGAATGCAGATTCTCAGGCACCAAACCGCTAAAGTCCAGATGGATGAAGGCGGGAAAGGAGCTGAAGTCAGGCCGGAGATACAAAGTGCAGAGCGCCGACAGCAGCTCTGTGCTCCAGATTATCAAAGTAGAGCAAAGTGATAGCGGTGAATACACCTTTGAAGTCTCAAACAAAGCTGGGTCCAGTTCTTGTGAGGCAGCCGTGTCTGTCTTAGGTCAGTTTATCCCAAAGTTTCATATATTTTATGAAATCTTCTATTCTGATAATACAACCAATTTAACATTGTTTTTGTACTTTGCATATAATAGATCAGATTATTAAACCGTCTTTTACAAGAAAACTGAAGAAGACGGAAGGTATCAAAGGATCGTTTGCTCATCTGGAGTGTCTTGTATCCGGCTCACTGCCGATAACCATACAATGGTACAAAGATGAGAAAGAGATCCAGACTGATGAGAAACACAAATGCACATTCTTTGAGAATGTTGCTTTCCTGGAAATCTCTAATCTTGACAGTAAAGATAGCGGCAGCTATACCTGCATCGCTAAGAACAAAGCAGGAACCGTCCAGTGCTCTGGGAACTTGTTTGTCAAAGGTTTGTTTTGTGGTTTTTACCAGTCGGTGGTAAAGTTTAGCTTCGCATCTTAAAGGAAGTATCTTTGTTACACAGCTTTCACAAGCAGTATTTTGCTTTTTCCTCTTCCAGAACCACCATGCATTCTTGAAAAGCCTGATTCCATGAATGTTTTGCCCGGCTCCAAAGTCCAGTTTAACGTACTGGTCTCTGGAACGCCGCCACTGACCACCAAGTGGTTTAAAAACAAGAAAGAGATTGTATCCAGTGCCGACTGCTCTGTGGTCAAAGACAACACCTCAAGCTCACTGGAGCTCTTCTTTGCTAAAACCTCTGATTCTGGAGACTATGTCTGTGAAGTACAGAACGATGTGGGCTCCACTTCATGCCAGGCAACGCTCTTTGTCAAAGGTTATTATCGGTCTCTCTCCTGATTAGTTTTCTTTATCTTGTAGCGATCACCATACTTAAGTAACTTCTGTATGTATTTTTTCCAGAACCTCCTTATTTCATTGAGAAACCTGAAGGTGTATCAGTAGTAAGAGTCGGAGACAAGAAGGTGTTTGAGTGCAAGGTGGCTGGTTCTCCAGAGATCTCTGTGCGGTGGTTCAGAGATGGAGCTGAGATCCACCAAAGTGTCAAACACATGATGATGTTCATGAACTCTGTAACCACTTTAGAGATTAGTCAAGTTAGTGAAAAAGACAGCGGGAAATACTTCTGCGAAGTCTGCAACGAAGCAGGAACAGAGAGTTGCACAGTTGATCTAGAAGTCAAAGGTTGGTTTTCCTCTTCATGTTAACATCTTGTCAGTGTTTCAGTTGAACAGAGACGTAATTATATATTTCATCACTAAAACAAATCAAAAGCTGCTTGGGGGCGGCTGTGGCACATGAGGTAGAGCGCTTGTCCCGTAACCACAAGGTTGGTGGTTCAAGCCCCTCTACCGGCAACATGCCGAGGTGTCCTTGAGCGAGACACCTAACCCCAAGTTGCTCCCCGGGCGCTTCATTGCAGCCCACTGCTCCTCCGGGATGGTTAAATGCAGAGAAATAATTTCCCCATTGTGGGACTAATAAAGGATTGATTATTATTATTATTATTATTATTATTATTATTAAGTTTGATGAACATTGTTATTTCAGAGCCTCCTTTGTTTGCTGAAGAGCTGACGTCTTTGGAAGTTGTTGAAGGTTCCGCCGCAGTGTTTGCTTCCAAAGTGACAGGAAGCGCTCCGTTCAAGGTCACATGGTTCAAAGATAAAAAGCCAATCAAAGCCAGCCAAAAGCATATTGTTGAGAGTGAACATGTGAGCTTGAAAATCCAGGACTGTAAAGTGGAAGACGTCGGTTCTTATCAGTGCACGGTAGCCAATGAGGTCGGAAGTTGTACTGGCTTTGCATCTTTGTCTCTGAAAGGTTGGTTTGACTGATGACTCTACTTCACACTGACATACATGAAGCATACAACACTGAACATTTCATACATGAAGCATACAACACTGAACATTTCATACATGAGGCTTACAGCACTGGACTCTCTCTGGTAGTACAAACACATCTTTTCTCTCTATTAGTTCCTCCAACGTTTGTTAAGAAGATAGAAAGTGTCTCCTGTATTCTGGGAGCTGCTGCGATCTTTCGATGCTCCGTAGAAGGTTCTCTTCCTCTTTCTGTACAATGGCAAAAAGACGAGAACTGGATCCCCGATGATCCAAAGGTTGAGAGAACGTTTGAGAACAAAGAGGCCACTCTCAGGATTCCTTCCTGTGAGGCGACCCACAGGGGGAAATACACCTGCCAGGTGGTAAACGAGGCCGGACAGGACAAATGCACAGCCACCCTGGTAGTGCAAGGTACCGATCGTTCTTTATTACATGAAAGGGTAGCTCTAATGGTTCTAATAACAGGTACACTCACCTCTTCTTCTCGGTGTTGTAGAACCACCTAGGATCCAAGAGAAGACTGAGGTAGTCAAAGTGACTCGTGGAGACCCGGTTAGTCTTGAGTGCAGGCTGACTGGAACTCCTCAGATCAGGGTGAGATGGACTAAAGATGGCAAAGAGCTCCAGTCGAGCCGAAAACATCATCTCTGCTACGAGAACAACCTCAGCAGTCTTAACATAAAGTCGTCTCAGATGGACGACAGCGGAGAGTACCTGTTTGAAGCCACAAACTCTGTTGGGACTTGCAGCTGTAAAGTCATGCTGGTTGTTTTAGGTTTGTAAATTATTTACAGATCATTTGAGTTGTAGGATTGTGTTTTTTCTTTGACTCTAATTATCTTTTGATATCACTTTAAACAGAAGAAGTAATTCCTCCGACGTTCATTAGGAAGTTAACAAACATTCAAGCAATCATGGGTTCAGTGGTGACCATGGACTGCAAAGTGTCCGGTTCTCTTCCGATGTCGGTTGAATGGAGCAAAGGGAAAGAAAAGATCACCAAGAGCTCCAAATATGAACTGGTGCACATTGAGAACTCTGTCTCGCTGGAGTTTAAACTGACTGAAGGTTCTGATACAGGACAATACTCCTGTAAGGTCACCAACGCAGCAGGCAGCTGTGTGTGCAGTGGGGTTCTCACAGCTAAAGGTTAGCATTCAAGGGTACCCTTTGTTCAATCTCCAGCTCAAAGGCTGTCGGTCATGGGTGGTAATCATTTCTCTGTGTGGGTTTTAGTGCCTCCAAGATTCGTAGCTGAGCCTGAGTCTCAGGCTGTCATTCAGAAGTCTGCGGTGCTCTTCAGAAGTGTCTTTGAAGGAACGCCTCCTTTTATGGTGAAGTGGTTTAAGGATGACGTTGAACTCCTCACCGGGCCGTCATGTACGATCCGACTGGAGGAATACTCTTCCTCTGTAGAGCTCCACTCGGTCGGGACTCGGCAATGTGGAATTTATTCTTGCCAAGTTTGCAACGAAGCCGGCGAAGTGAAAAGTGCAGCAGAGTTGTTGGTGAAAGGTGGGACTGCTCTTTTTTTTGTGTCCACCACCATCATCATCACTCAGCTAACTCCATCTTTTTTCTCCATTTTCACAACTCCTCTGTCTTTATTTTCACCACCTCATCACCTTACCTTTTCTTTTCTCTCCAGGAATATCTATGTTGTCTTCAGAGTCATCATCCTCTTTTCGTCACATTGATTCAAGGGTTCCTTTATTCTGATAGTAACTTGATCTTGTTTTGACTTTGCAGAACCACCTCAGTTTATCCAGAAACTTCCTCCGTCTACCTTTGTGAAGATTTGTGAGGAATTCCGTTTCGAATGCAAAGCCACCACCGCACATTCCCTGAATATGTGCTGGTACAAAGACGACCAAAAGATAACCGACGGAGGCAACTATAAAACAATGTTTGTTGACTCGACTGCGTACCTCCAGCTGAGCTCCACAAGGTTTGAGGATAACGGCGTCTACACCTGTGAGGCTCATAACGATGCTGGCAGTGCGATCTGCAGCACCGTTCTCACAGTTCAAGGTCAGCTATCGAGTAGATGCTACGCGCCGTTGTTGTTTTGTGGACTTTTCCCCCTCTGAACTTGTATAGCATGAAAAGGTCGGAATGAAAACCCCGATAATGCAGATTTTAATTTTAAGTCCTGAGTTTGACCTTTTATGGATGTTTTTGGAGCCCCGTCTTAAAACTTCAGCATGGAATCCAACAGTCCGTTTTCTCTCAGTGGAATACCAGATTCTTGTCCTCCAGTGTGTCGGATAGCATGAGTCAGCGTGTTGCGTCCTATTTAAGAGACTTGATTTTCCCTTTTTATGGAAAGACAGACAGTTTACCCTTTAGGATACCCTTGACTTCCGTTTGTTAATTTCTCTAATTTTCCCTTCTCTCACTAATCATCTTTCTGTCGACATCTGGATGGATTCTTCTAGCATGGACTGAACTTCAGCATGAAACTCAACAAGAATTATTATCCCTTAAAACTGCCCGGACGAAATGCTTTCAGTTTGTTAATTTACCTCTGATATATCTTCCAGAGCCCCCGTCCTTCATTAAAACTCCAAGTCCAGTAGAGGGCGTTAAAGGGAAGGATGCCAGCCTCCACTGTGAGGTGTCCGGCACTCAGCCTTTCCAGGTTAACTGGTACAAAGACAAAAGGCCACTGAAGGAGAGCAGGAAGTATAAGATGGTCAGTGATGGCAGCTCTGCCACACTGCACATTATGAAACTGGAGCAAGATGACGCAGGTCTTTACGAGTGCAGAGTTTCAAACAACGTAGGAAGTGGAACCTGCCGCTCTACCATTAGCCTCAAAGGTTGGTACAGAATCACTGTCCCATGCCTAAAAGCATAGTCTTAGTGTGAAGACCTCTCCTCACCTCTGATCTTTCCATCACTGTTCAGAACAACCAGCGTTTGTAAAGAAGCTGTCCGACCAGTCGGTGACGGTCGGTCAGCAGCTGACGCTGACGGCTCCAGTGAAAGGCTCTGAGCCTCTGTCTGTGTGCTGGGTTCAGGACAAGGATCACGTCCTCAGAGACGGTGACAACAGGAAGATCACCTTTGAGAACAACGTGGTCACCCTCGTGGTGCCCAGAGCCGACTCCACCACAGCCGGTAGATACACCTGCCAGCTGAGGAATGACTCTGGAGTTGTGGAGTCTGTCTCCCAAGTGACCGTTCTAGGTTTGTAGAACTCCACACGTTATAACGTCAGCGCCAGTGACAGTGTGAGGATTCCTCCAGCTTAATATCTTCTTCCCTAATTTCTAGAACCCGCTGCTATTGTGGATAGCCCCGAGTCCTTGAACGTGAAGTCAGGAGAAAATACAGCTCTTGAAGTCACAGTGTCTGGCTCACCAGAACTGAAAACTCAGTGGTTCAAGGATAACAAAGCGCTGTCTGCTGGCGCCAAGTACCAGATGTCCTTCACAAAGAAGGTTGCCTCCCTGAAGATCCGCTCTGCTGATAAAGCAGACGCTGGAGAATACAAGCTTGAGGTTACCAACCATGTTGGCACAGCCTCTTGCAAAACTAAGCTCTCTGTCTCAGGTTGGTGGCCTTCGAACCCAAATGACCTTCACAAACGTTATTTTCCTCTCGTCGCATTTTGTTCCTTTTCACTGGCAGTTAGCGTTAAAATGCTTCATAACTTGTTTTTGTTTTGACAATAGATAAGTTGATTCCTCCGAGTTTCATAAGGAAGCTGAGAGACACCCACCTGGTTGTGGGTAAGCCTGGTGAGATGGAGTGCAAGGTCGCCGGCTCTGCTCCTTTAACAACCTCCTGGTTCCACAACGGCCAGGAGATCAAGACAGGGCCGAACTATGACATTAGCTGCACTGATGATAACTGCAGACTGAGAGTTCCAACAATCAGGATGTCAGATTCTGGCAAATACACATGTAAAGCTGTAAACACTGCCGGAGCCAGTGAGACCAGCGCCTCCATGAATGTGACAGGTCAGTAGACGTGAATAAAGTCCAGATCATTTACAGGAGGTTTCCTCAGCTCAGGATCGGACTCTTTACAGAAAGCTAATGGTTATCTTACAACACGCCTTTTTTTATTTGAACCCAGAACCTCCATCTTTTCTGGAAACTCCTGAAGCGAAGGAAACTTTGCCCGGCAAAAACGTGTCTTTCTCGGCTAAAGTGAGAGGCAGTGCCCCCCTGAAAGTGAAATGGTTCAGGGGAGCTAAGGAATTGCAGCATGGAAGAGGCTGCGAGATCGCCCTGAAGGACGACGTGGCCACTTTGGTGCTTCACAAAGTGGAAAAGTCCCACGCAGGAGAGTACACCTGCCAGATCATTAATGGTGCAGGGAAGGAAAGCTGCCCTGTTAACCTGTTTGTGAAAGGTTTGTTAGCATGAAGATATCTTTTTTAACCATCTGTGCACTTCTAAAGGTGATTCTTTTGTAACTGACCATGGAATTACCCCTCTCAGAACCAGTCCACTTTGTGAAGAAGCTGAGGGACGTTTCCTCTGAGAAGGGGAAGCCTCTCAGGCTTGAGGTCACATTCGCTGGAACCCCCAGGGTCAATGTGAGCTGGAAGAAGGACGGTAAACTCATCTGGGCCTCATACCAGTACAATGTGATCACCACAGACACCTCCTGCATCCTGGAGGTTCTTAATTCTGACAGGATGGAGGCAGCCGGTAGATACTCTTGTGAAGTAGACAACGGAGTCGGAAGTGACAGATGCGAAGCACAAGTGTCAATTCTAGGTAAAATGATTAACGTGCATGTTTTTGTAATAGTTCATCATTATTTCTTCAGTCATTTATTAATTCATTAATTCATCAAACATATGGAGTTAAACTAAATCATCATCATCACCATCTTTCACTTCAGAACGACCGTACTTTGTTGAAAAGATGGAGCCAGTGGAGGTCGCTATTGGCGACGCCGTTACCCTGAAATGCCGTATTTCAGGAACTCCTGACATCTCCGTAGCTTGGTTTAAATCTGACGGAAAGCTGCGCAAGTCCAACACTTGCTCAGCGGACTTCACAAACGGTGTTGCCACTTTGAAACTGACCAAAACAACCATGTTCGATAACGGCGAATACATCTGCAAGGCAGAGAACCGGGTCGGTTCATCGTCTGCCAGCTGTAACGTGATGGTGAAAGGTGATGCCCGATTACCATTCCTCTTTATTATAAGTTAATGAATCCTTCTGTTGTTGTGCATCACGTCTTAAAGACACATTTAGGTTTGTTCAGACTGTCACACGGGTTTTCCTGGTGAAATACTTTCTCTCAATAGTTCTCTCATTGTGTTTGATAAAAGCTACATTTAATCCATAAAAGCAGATCATATCTTTAACATAGAGGCAAATGCATGGCAACATAACAATGGCACATGTCTAACATCAGCATTGCTTCTCTCAGAACCGGTGTGCTTTATCAAGAAGCTGGAGGACACTACGTTCATAGTGGGTCAGCCACTGAAACTAGTCTGCTCGTACGCCGGGAGCCAGAGGGTCTACGTCACGTGGAAAAAGGATGGCAAGCTGATCTGGGCCTCTTATCAGTATAACGTTAAAACCACAGATTCACTCTGCGTTCTGGACGTCCTGAACAGCGACCGGCCCGAGGCTGCCGGGACTTACACTTGTGAAATTACCAACTCCGGTGGAACGGACGTCTGCCACGCTCGTGTCAGCCTAGGTACAGTCGCAAAGCCTTAACACTCATTTGCTTTCAGCTCATCGCTAACTGGGTCCACAACAGAGGCCTCCTGGTGTTGTCTAGAAGGCCACAGTAGCTTTTAATGGTCATCTAGGACTAAAACATGATCTCTGTTGGTTTAGAATGCTACCTGCCTGCTAGCATAACTTAATTTAGGCTTCATGCAACTAACACAACCATTTCTCCTCTCAGAACCGGCTCGCTTCGTTGAAAAGCTGCAGGACACTTATTGTTGGAGTGTTTAGGGTTGACTGGTCCCGTGTTTGTTGGGTTTGGAGAGAAAAATACTTTAAAATGTGAGGTCCTTCAGAGCATGTTTCCATGTTGTCATGGTTGATGGATCAGATAAATATTTGCTTGCTCATAAAAGGGATTGGTAGACAGAAGTGTTTGTTAAGAGGGAGGATATTCTGTATTTCTTTGCTTTCGTGTTGCAGGTTGTTCAATGTCGTCTTGCGTGTTGTCGCCCCTTGTTTTCCCGCTGCAGTGACAAAGGCCCGGTGGCCTGGTGAATGACACTTATAAATCCGACCCATTTCCCAAAGTCACAACATGGCCTGATTTCCTTCTCTTTCTCCCCCACTAACAGAACTCAAAGTGCCTCCTAACTTCACCAAGAAGCCCTCTGAGTCCATGATGGACTCTGTGGGTAAGACGGTGAAGATGGAGGGTCGGGTGGTTGGCTCCCAGCCGCTGGAGGTCACCTGGTACAAAGACGACAAGGAAGTCTACAGCTCTGACAAGTACGACGTGAGCTTCCAGAACAACATGGCGGTGCTGAGTGTCAAAACCTCTAGCAGCTCTGACGGAGGTGTTTACACCTGCAAGGCATCCAACGAAGCTGGACAAGCTTCCTGTCGGGTTTCTCTAAACATCTCAGGTATGAGAGTCGGTTAATCTTCTCTGTTTGGTTCAAAGCTGCTCAGGATTGGGTTTTATCACTTCTTCCTCCACCAGCTGCATGTCAATCATACAGGGATGCAAACAACTAGCTTTTCAGCCGATTTTGTTTTTTTCCCGTCCATTTGGTGACTTATTTGAACCGTCATGATCCGAAGAGTTCTATTTTTTGGGATAGAGAAACGACCTGTGAGATCAGCTCAGAGGTCGAGTCCTGGAGAGGAGAACACAGAGAGTCGTCTTCAGGGTTGGATCAATATTAGCTAAATAATTGATGATAAAACACATTACAGATGGGGGACATCTACATTAGACCAGCCCGGCCTCACAGACATACTTTAAATGACCTCCGCCTCTAACAGGATATTATGGGTCAAACATCTCAGGACTTTAAACCGGGAGACCAGTGTTCATGTCCCAAAGTATTGTTGAGTTATTGTACGTTACCTTAATGACGTGTTCATGTATTTTTTTTTGTTTTTAAGCAGAACATGATGTTAGTCTTTTTACAAAGTGGTTTAAATGCTTGAATGTTAAATTGTTTCCATAAAGCCGACACGTAATTTAAGGATATAAAGTGTCAGCTTCAGGTCATGCTCAGTTAACAGGTCGTGATTATTTATGTGAGACCACGTTGTATAAGACGAGCTATTTAGGAAAACAAAGGTAACTCGAAGATTGCACAGAAATCATTACCGTGCACTGAAAGTGCTGTTTTTCATTCACACGTTCATTTATTGAGCTCATTACATCCGTGTGTGAATGAAAAACAGCACTTACTCAAATTATTGTCATTTTCATTGAGCTTTTATAAGTGGTGGTGTTTGCGTCCCTGATTATGAACGCTGGTGTCATTGAGTCTTTATTGACTGTATGTCAGTGTGGTTTCTGCTTCAGTCTGCAGAACAGCCTCCAATGTTTCTGTCTGAAAAGTATCTGTAGCTGCTTCTTTCCTGTCACTTCTTCAGAATCCGGCCAGGCACCAAAGTTCGACGTCCCTCTGGAGCCAGTGACGGCGAGCGAGGGCGAGAAGATGAGCCTCAAATGCGTCATCAGCGGCTCTCCTCCTCTGAGCGTCCAGTGGATGAAGGACAGGAGGGAGCTGAAGTCCAGCGGAAACACCAAAATCACATTTGTGGGCGGGGCGGCATGTCTGGAGGTCAGCCCGGTGTCAAAGAGCGACGGCGGGGATTACCTCTGCAAGGCCAGCAACGCCGCCGGCAGCAACTTCTGCAAGTCCAGGGTCACCGTGAAAGGTGACGCCGTTTACTGCCATTAACTTTGTTATTTCAGCTTCTATTCTACACAGTAGGGAAGATGAAATACTTTACTAATAACCACCAGGATCAGGATCCTTCCAACATAAACCTTGTGTTTGGTGGCTTATTGATTATTTGGGCCACTTTTTGTTTTAATTGACCCAACAAGAAGCTTTAGGTTTTAATCCAATGAATTCTGCTCCTCCAGTTGATTTTGAGATCGACTGAGTTCAACTGATGACTGATACGAACAGTCAAAACGACTATTCATTCTCTCTCATACATGTGTTGATAAGCTTTTTCAAATTATGTTTGGTCAGCTTTGTGAACCCTTTAAGATTACAAGTTTCCTTCTGAGCAAACAAGTCAGTTTGAGTTTGGGAACTTCTTAATCATGTGTCATTGTTGTATCTGTGGTTTTTTTGGTGAACTGCTTTATTGAGCTCTTTGGTTTCAGTCAAACGCTGGACTCACCTCCAGGATTTCTTTCCAGATAAAGGAGCCAAAGTCGCCCCCAGCGAGGCCGCCGCCCCGGCTGCTGCTGCTGCTGCTGCTGCTGCTGCTGCTCCGGCCAAAAGGCTCGACAACCTGTTCTTCATCGAGGAACCTCAAAACATTTCAGTCACAGAGAGTAAGTGGACTGTTAGAGGATGTGTGTCCTGACTGATCTGGAGATTAACGGCGTCAATGGTGGATTCAACTCTTGACAAGACTCATCATGGGAAACACCTCAAATTTAAAGGAATTCAGAGGAACTGACTGAATCTGGATGTTTAGATTATTATTATATTTAGTTTATTGTTTTATTTTCAGACATTGCAGTTCATGTCAGAACAAGTTCAACGATGGGCAGACATTGTGTATGAATTGTAGATGTGTTATTATCCACGATAAGACAAGTTAGATGAATTTATGAAGAAATGTTGGACAGATGACGCTTCCTTCAGATCCCACATGGAGTTACATGTTTGCCTTATTCTTTTTTTGCAGAGGGCACCGCGACCTTCATCGCCAAGATCGGAGGCGACCCAATCCCCAGCGTGAAGTGGATGAAGGGGAAGTGGAGGCAGATCACCCCCGGTGGGCGTATCTCCATCGAGCACAAGGGCCAAAACGCCAAGATGGAGATCAAAGAGGTGACCAAGTCCGACTCCGGCCTCTACAGGTGCATCGCCACCAGCAAACACGGAGAGATCGAGTGCGGAGCTGAGATGGAGGTCACCAAGAAGGAGGAGACGGCAGGAATCGGAGATATGAGGACGAAGCTGAAGAAGTAAGAGCCAGATGGATTTCATTCTTTGATCTCTGAGGGAAACAGATCGATTGGTTTTGTCACAGATCTCTTGAATACCTGCTCTGATTGTGTGCTTGATATTTTTAAGGACTCCCTCAAAGCAGAAGAGTCCCAAGAAAGAGGAAGAACTCAGTATCGTGGATTTGCTCCGAGGTCACGACCCCAAAGAATACGAGAGGATCCTGCAGGAGCACGGCATCCACGACTTCCGCGCCATCCTGCAGGCCGTCGAGTTCCTGAAGAAGGAGAAGGAGATGGAGTCCGGAAAAGTGGTGAGAGAGAGGAAACACCGGAGGTGTACCACACTGATATTCACATGAGTGTGGTATCAACATGAACATGTTGACCACCATGTTGTTGTCCCCATTGATTGGGGCTAACGCTGTAAGCTAACGTTGCTAACGTAGATGTTCCCGCTGCAGGAGGTGGAGCGCGGCGGTCGGGTTGAAGAGGAGGACATGGCCCGACTCATCCAGCAGCTGGAGGGACGCGTCAGCACCGAGGTACCCGACTACAACAGTCCGTTTACTGCTGAGGCTGAAGTCGGTCCACACTAAACTATCAGTCCATTAATCCTGATTCTGTGGTAGATCCTCACCGTAGAGAAATACAACATAAAGACACATTTAACGCTGCAGTCATCAGTGTTTGGCCACCAGGGGGCGTAGTGACAAGGAGACGTTTCACACAACAATTTTATGCAGACAAAAGTCAGATCTGAATAAAGCACCTCCACCTGGTAGGCACATGTATCACATGTAGACTGACGCTCTAAACCCAACAGGAAGTCGGCCATTTTAAATTGTGTGTGAATTTATGGTGTTTAAAGTTGAACTTTAACAAACTCCTCCAAGGGAATTCAACAGTTTTAGGGTTAAAAATAAAAAAGTGAATATTATCATTTAAACACTCTAGCTTTCTAGTTCCACTAGAGTTAAAAAGGTCTGTAGTTTGGACGCCGTGAAGACGGACCAGTCTGCGTTGACGGTGAGTTTAAACCAGGTTTTCGATCCTCAGCCCGTCTCCGTGATGGAGGACATCAGCGACCAGTCGACAGCTGAGAACCAGAGCGCCACCTTCGAGTGCCAGATCCGGATCAACTACCCGGAGATCACCCTCACCTGGTACAAAGGCACCCAGAAACTAGACGCCGGCGACAAGTACGACATCAGCAGCGTTGGCGACCGCCATTCTCTGCGCATCAAGAACTGCCAGTCCAAAGACCAGGGCAACTACCGCGTGGTGTGCGGTCCTCACATCTCCAACGCCAAGCTCAGCGTCACAGGTCAGTCTGAGCGCCTCTACTTCCTGTCCGGTCTGACGGACGCCGTCTGTCCGTCTGTAACGTGTGCTCATGTCCGACTCCTTTGTGTCTTTATCAGGAGCTGCCTCCAAGACCGGTGAGTCCTCAACTAACACCAATAACTGACCTCTTAGAACCTGCTGCTGGTTCTGTTTGTGTTGGGTTCTGTTCTGTGTTTCTTTTATATTCTATTACAAAGACTTGACGGCTCTCGTTACTCTTATATAGCATTCATATTAATACTCTTAATTATTAACATCCGATCAATGAAACATGGATCTCATGGTGTGAAATCAGAAGGTAACTCTGATTGTCTGCTTTTAGCCGAACAAATTCAGTTCACTAAACGCATCAGAAGCATCGAGGTCAGTGAACGCCACTGTGCCACCTTCGAGTGCGAGTTGTCCTTTGACGACGCCACCGTCTCGTGGTACAAAGACTCATGGGAGCTCAGAGAGAGCCCCAAATATAACTTCAGGGCCGACGGCCGACGCCACTTTATGACCATCCGCAACGTCACGGCCGAGGACGAAGGTTCGTTAGACTCTAAACTTAATATCCATCTGAGGAGATATTTCACTGGTTTATCAAACTGTTCCTCCAGAAGTTTACTTACAAAAAGAAAAATAATACTTCAAAATGTTCCCAATCTGCTTCGCTATGTTTTTAACCTGAGGCTGAACTTTTAGAGCTGCACAATACTGATGAAATAAATGATCGGTTCAGAGTTTTTAAATACATTTCATGATGAGCAGTAATAACAAGTGTGACTAAAGACACATTATTCACCAGTTTTACTAATTATTTAAAGATTTTTTTTCAGATATCTTAACATATTATCTTTTACGTATTTAACTCATATGTATGAGACATTTTTCAGACATTTCTTTACTATTGTTTTTGATTTCTTTCCTATCTCAAATTATTACAGATATTTTTCATATATTTTACTAATATTTTTATGGTATTTTTCAGGCATGTTTTATTATATTTTTCAGATATTTGTCGGATATTCTCTTATATATCTTTTCACATATTTCACTAATATTTTACGACAACATTTTGGATATTTGTCGTCACTCCAATGTCATCAGACTTTAATGACCATGATGAGCATTATTAATGTCTCCGTCAGGCGTTTACTCGGTGATCGCCCGTCTGGAGCCGATGGGAGAAGCTCGGAGCTCCGCTGAGCTTCACCTGTCAGACAAAGGTCCGTACGTTTGATCCCTCACATTACGTTTGTGAAGCTCCTCGTCGTTTTAGAGCTAATCCCATGTCCACTTGTCCTTCTTTCAGAGATTGAGTTAGGGAGGGTTCCTCAGGGTGAGTACTTTAAAATGACCCAATAAAACACCGATATGTAACATTCAGGAACAACTCAACACATGTTATGAAATGAATTAAAGAAGAGCTGACTGAAGCTTTATCTGTAAACCTTCAGACGTCATCGACTCGTCCGTTCTCGTTCCAGAAGCAGCTTCTCTGTTGGTTAGAGGTGAGTCATTAATAAACTTAAAAACTCTTTAACTCCTTAACGCCTCTCAGCTTCATTCATTCATTCACCTTCATCTTCCTCACCGTCCTAAAACCTTCATCTTCCTCACCGTCCTAGAACATTCATCCTCCTCATCCTCCTCCTGTAACTCTCGTCCCGATAACCGTGTGATCATCATCATTTTGGACTGGTTTCATATTAATTCAGCCATCGATCCTCCTCATCGTGTGAAGATTTAACTTCAGAACAGAAGAGGATTATGTGGAAAAATGTTAAAAGTTAAATTCATGAGATCAAAGTCAGAATGAAAAAATAATAAAGATCAAATTGACTTTAATGTCAAAGACACAAGAATCACATTATTCCCAGAGTTAAGAATAAAACTTTGAAATTAATTAAATCAAATTAAGACAAAAAGACATCTGATCTCGAAATCAGAATAAATCGAGATTAACGTCTAAAATCTTAAAATCACATCATTCTCTGAATGTGTTATTCTAAAATGAATGAGGTTGTTTGGAATATAAGTAAAATATATTTTTTTTTGTAAAAGTTTGAGATTGAAGTGAGATGTGTGACTTTTTTCTCAAACCTTTGATTCCAAAAGTCCAATGATTGTTTCCGCTAATCTTCTTCTGAACAAAGTGAACTATTTGACGGCTGGTTATTCTTTAATGATGTAGCTTTGATAAGAGGAGTCTCTGTCTCAGGTGTCATCACTCTTTTGTTTTATCTTCATGTGTTGTCCGTCTCCGGCTCGTCTCCTTCTGTCTTCATGGAGTTTCTGTCTTTGCTGTGAATCTCCTTCGTTCCTCCTCAGGAGCTGCCTTTCTCTTGTCTAAGTTGACTTTTCTTCCTCAGCAGAAGAGAGACAAGCTGTTGCAGAAACAGTAGAGAGGACTCGGGTGCAGATGAGAGAAGAAGTCTCTGCAGGTACAAACGCTTGTAGCTGCAACGTAACCGAGCTGCTGATCACAGATCTGTTTGTGTCCAGCTTAACCGCTTCTAGAAGCTTCTCTTCCTCTGAGCTGTTTGACTGTAGATCTTCTTTGGTCTCGTCTGTCTTCTTGTGTTGAGTCTCGTTCATGTTGGTGTTTCTGGGCTCGTGTTAACCCTCAGCAGAGCTTTGTGTTCACTAGAAAGTAGAGAGTAGAAAGTAGAGCTCGCTCTCAGAGTTTTAATGTGAACTTTCTTCATCTTCCAAGTTTCTGAGGTTTACAGGAGACCGGAGGAGGAACCTGTAGCTCCGCCTCCAGTCACAGGTATCTGCTCACCTCTTCTTCTTTTCGCCACTTCCTGTTTGTCCTTTATGTACTTCATGTTCTTTCTTCATGCATTCATCTTAAAGAGCTAAATGATGAAAGGTTCTTGATGTTGACCTCCGTGATAATATTTTAAAGAAGCTGGAGTGAAGAAGCTGCAGCCTGAGGAGACCGTCGGCGCTCCGGCTCAGAGAGAAGAAGCTCCAGAAGGTAACGTTCACACCAAAGTATTTTATTCCTCACTGATGGTTTTCTTCTTCTTGTTCTTACAGAGTCTCTATCGGCTCACATTCTTCATGCTTCATCAAAAAAACATGACACATTATTATATCATTACATATATTTTTCATCGATGAGGGCAGTTTTCATAATTTAAAAGAAACGGACAATTTACACGACGATTTCAGAATTTGAGCATTCAGGTATATGATGTAATACTTTGTGAAATGTCAAATCTGATGATCATTACTTTTATATCTTTAATAGATGTTCATTTATCACAGCAGTATTTATACATACTTTATATATGGAGAGAGAAATGTAAACATTTTACACTTTGGGTGATCATAAAATCCTTTCTCTTTGATATCTTCATCAAATGAAACTTGAACTTCAGATTCATGCTTCTCTTCCTGTCTGTTTCCTTCATGTTGTCTGAGGCGTCTCTGTTAAACCCGATGTGTTCTTTCTGTCTGTTACGTCTGTTTCTGTTTGATGCCTCATCTCTTCCTTCTTTCACCTCTTTGACTCTTGAAGCTGTGCTCGTGATGACTCAGTAATATTTCTCCTTTAACCTTGAAGAACCTTCAGTTTACATCGAACCAGAACCGGAACAAGAGAAAGTGACCGTTCCCAGAAAGGTCACACCTGAACCAAAGACTAGAATGGTTCCTCCTGAGCCCAAAGAGGCTCCTCAGGAACAGAAGGCTCCTGAGCCCAAAGAGGCTCCTCAGGAACAGAAGGCTCCTGAGCCCAAAGAGGCTCCTCAGGAACAGAAGGCTCCGGAGCTCAAAGAGCCTAAAATGAAGCCTGAAGCTGAAGCTCAGCGGGTTGAACCTGTGAAGAAGAAAGCAGCCGCCCCTAAAGAGAGAGGTAAAGTAGTTCCTCTGGAAGACATTGTGTTTCACACTTTGTCTTTCTTGTTGTTGTGTTTCACGTTGCTGTGGTCTCTAACACGTTTGTGTAAATCTTGATTGTTCTTGATGTTCTTCTCAACTAACCTCTTTACACATTGTTATCTTATATATTATCTTATCATAAAGGTTTTAGGGTGTTTGGATGAAGCTTTCCATATAATCTCTCAACAAACTAACTTATAAATGAATGCCCTAGCTCTATTGTATTAATAATGAAGCTCACCTTGTTTCTACATAATCTTATGATACATGTAAATGGAGAACTTCTTAATGTTGCCAGCTGGAGTCAAACCACCAAAGACTAAAGATAGTTAAACACAAGTGTCTCATCTTTGAACTCTTTGATTTGTGATGTCATATGATACAAACCAGTCTGGTCTTAGTGGTCTGTACTGTTGAAGCCTTAGTGGTTACCAGCAGGTTTCTGAACATGTGCAATGTTCTTTAAAGCACCAGAACGACCGAAACCAGAAGAACCTGTAGTTCGGCCAACAGCAGCACCAGAACGTCCTCCAGCTCAAGGTATTGATCGTTGACTCCAAGTCTTCAGTCGTCCTCTCATGTCTTTGAATTCACTCGTTGAGAGCGTGTTCTTTGATTCGCCTTCAGCTGTAGGTTAAACAATACATAATGTTCTCTTAAGTGCAAGATGATGCCAGACCAGAAGAGGCTGTAGTTCATCCATCAGCACCACAGGTTACTCCACCCAGGTCTGAAGCTATTCCAACCAAAGGTACTGCAACGATGCTCTTATCAGCTTTCTTTGTTCTTCTGTTTTTTCTCATGTCTTAAGTTTGTTCAGTTTTATCTCTTGGGAAGTAATGTTTAAAAAATACCTTCTATGAATATCTTTAAGCACTCGTTAGAGTGTGACTTGCTCCTTTGGTTATATTTCTTAAATTATGGTTAACAAGATGATCATGTTATACATAAATGTTCTTCAAAGTTGTCTCAGAACCAAAGACATCTGAACCTGCAAGAAAACCACATCTGCTGGCTGGTAAACCTGAGCCAGAAGCACAGAGGTCTGAAACAAAACCAGAAGAACCCAAGAAAGTTCTGGAAGAATCTAAGAGGGTCGCTGAGGTGCCAAAGAAGGTTTCAGAAACACCAAAGAAGGTTTCAGAAACACCAAAGAAGGCACAAAAGCTGGTTACTGAACCACCAGCTGAAACGGAGAAGACTCCAAAATTACTAACAGAGGAACCAGTACTGAGCCACCGAGCACCAACACCCCCAAAAGATCTGGAAACACCAGAAAAAAATCTTCAGGCTGAAAAGCCTCCACAACAAGGTAGATACGTCTGATCATCTTTTTAACTCATCTTTCTTCTTCTTGATCTTTTAAGTTACAATTTGAATATTTAACTGTGTGCTATTGAGCCTGATGTCTGTGCTGTCGTGTGTGTTGTCTGTTTATTACATCATAACACTCATCAAACAGTAGAACAGAGGGAGATACCACAGGAAACAACAGCATTAGCTAAAACAAAGCTGGAGGCGGAAACACCCATAAAAGGTATGCTTCATCTTTCTCAGGTACTTTTAGAAAACACAAATGTCCAAACAGAATCTATTTTTCTCTGAAACCAGATGAGGTTATTCCTTCTGGAAAAGTATTAGTCCAGACTAAAGAAGCTCCACAGCGTAGAGGTAGTGATTCATAATATATACAGTTTAGTTGCTAGATGAGGCTCACACTGATATCTGGGTTTTTGTGTCTTGATGGTTTTTGTCTTGTGTTTCCTCTTGGCCACCGCTCCATGGTGCAAATCTTCAATCTTCTTAAAATGACTCCAGTTCCTCTGACGACGGATCTGAAGCAAACAACAGAAGTGCTTGAAGACAGCAGGGAGTCGACTCTAAAGATGGGGGAGAGGATTCCTCAGACAGAAGAAGTTGGACACAAGCAACAGGAATTCAGGACATATGAAAGGAGAGAAGAGACCAGGAAGTCAACTGTGAAAGAAGAAATGACTGTGAAAAGGGAAATAAGACGACAAATGGTTTCTGCAAAGGAAGAGGAGGAGGGTCCTACGTGGTACGGTGGAGGTCAGCAGGTTGAAGACACCGAGCCACTAGAGGACATTGAGCCAGCATACACTGAACATGAGGCTGAACTGGAGGAAACTCAACCTCATGATGGAGAAGACTTTCCAGAAGACAAAGCAGTGGACCGGAGAGAAGGACTGTCTTTGAGGTCTGCCTCTCCACCTCTGAAGGAAGCTGACCTTCTTCCATCAAACAGAGACGTTACACCTCCACCAGAAATGACTCGCCCAAAGAAGAAAGAAGTCCCTCGTCCTGACAATGGATTCACATCCCCAAGAGAGTTACTGGGCATCAAGAAAACTCCTCAGCAGAGAGACATTATTGAGTCATTTGTGTCGCTACTTCATGCTGAAGAAGAAACTGTCTCTCAAATAGAGGACATTGTTAAACATAAAATCTCATCTACATCTAAAGAAATCACTGTACAGGAGAAGTCTAGAGGGCATAAAGAAGTCACTATTTTTAAGCAAGCTGACTCGGTTGAAGAGGAAGAAGTTCGATCTGTAAGATCCATACCTCGTACACATGAACAAGACTTACCACAAATTCCTCCCAAAACCACTCTTTCTCATCCTATGACAGAAGTTCCTCCCAAAAAAGAAGTAATCACCCCTAAAAAGATGGAGTCTACAACCATGAAATCTCCCAAAGCTGCAGGAAGAATGTATGTTGAAGACATTGTACCTCTGGAGGAACCATCTCCTGTGTTGGAAGAAGTGTCCTTTGAAGAAGAACTTTTCCCAGTTCCTTCACCTGAGAAAGTATTCTGTTTTGAGGAAGAGATTTTACCACCAAAAGAACCTGTTCTGCCTACAACGAAAGCCTCTCCTGCACTTCACAAAGCTGTTGTTGCTCCTGAAGAAGACTTCCTCCTGAAAGAAGTGACTCCACCAAAGAAACCCATCACTAAAGCCAAGGTTGCCCTAACTAAAAGATCTCAAGTTACACCACAGAAGAAAGCGCCAACCCCTGAAGAAGAAACTCTTCTTTCCAAGAAGCCCTCTTCTTTGGAACAAATTATCATCACCCCTGAGCTGGATTCACCTAAAGAAGGAAGAACCACTGCAGTTAAACCTCCACCAACAAGAGAAGATGACAAGAAAGCAAAGAAGGGATCACAGGAGAGTCAACAACAAACTCTTCAGAAAGGTATTCTTTCTTCTTTGAGCCGCGTAGGCTCCTGATCGTCATAAGATCAACCCCTCTTTTTAAAGACCTTTAATGTACTCACACATCTTCCATGGCACTTTTTAAACTTATCGTCACAATAAGCTGCCTTCGTCCATTGTCTTTGAAACATGTTTTTTATGTCAGTACTCTACCAGGTACGAACCTCTTTTGGTCTATTAACATCTTTCATTGTGGAGTTTTTGTTTTTTCTTCATAGAACTGAAGTTCTCTCACTTCTTCTTCTTCTTCTTCTTGTTTGTGCTGTTTGGAGTAATTCGTGTCTAAATCATCTTTAGTAAGTCTTGATTGACCATGTTGTTTTCTTGGTCGTGATCTTGGTATCTTGTATTTTAAAGTGTCTCCTCCAGAGGAGAAGGAGCCATCAGAACCAAAGCCTTCACCTCCTGCTGCTGCAGCCAGAGTAGCTCCTCCTTCAGGTAGTCAATTCAGTTTGCACTTCCCTCATCTTCATTGGCTCATCAGGAGTCAGCCATGTTGTTTTTCTTTTTGTCCATTGTGTGTTTGTGTTGTTATTGGCTCACTTGTCTTCAGGTTTCCATATTCTGAACTTTTCCTGTCATTCTTAATATCTTGTTTTCTTGGTCGTGACTTTGGCATCTTGTATTCCTAAAGTTTCTCCCCCTGAGGAGAAGAAAGCATCTGCACCAAAACCAAAGCCTTCACCTCCTCCTCCTACTCCTGCAGAGAAAGTGTCTCCTGCTGCAGGTAGTGTCTTCACGTTTTTATGTTGTAAAGTAAATGTCTGTCTGTTTTCTTTGCTGGCTCATCACGAGGTATCCACATGATTGTCTCTTTTGTCAGTTCCTGTTCACTTGCTGTCCGCTGTGTCCTCAGTGTTTCTCTCTTCATTGACCGTGTTGTTGTTCTGGTCGTGATCTTGGCATCTTGTATTTTAAAGTGTCTCGTCCAGAGGAGAAGAAACCAGCTGCCGTGGCACCAAAGCCCTCAGCTCCTGCTGCTCCTGCAGGTACTTCTTAACTTTGTATTGTGTAACTAAAAAACAGCGTCCTCTGTTTGTAGGGATGTGTTTTTGAAGATGTTGTCTGGTTCTGTTTTTGTTACAGATTACGTTCTGTCTGTTCTTGTCATCACTCTTAACATCTTTAATCTGTTTTAATGTCTTGTCACCTTCATGTCTTCTCTTGGTCGTGACCTTTGGTATCTTGTACTTCTAAGTGTCTCCTCCAGAAGAAAAGAAACCGTCTCCACTAAAACCAAAGCCTCCAGCAGAAAAAGTGGTACCTCCTGCAGGTAGTTTCTTCTGTTTGTCATAGATGTTGTTTCACTTCCTGTTTGTTTCGCCTCAAAGGATGTCTGTTGGTCTGAACTCTTGAACTTGTCTGTTTTGTTTAAGTATCTGACAGTTGCTCGTTCATCAGATCTTTGCCAGTCATTTAATCAACTTGGCGTTCTTATAGCTCAAGTTGCTCCGATGGAGAAGAAACCGTCTCCACCGGTCGAAAAGGCTTCTCCTGTATCAGAGAAATTGTCTCCGCCTGAAGGTAACATGTCTTCTGAAGCTTTTATTTATGTCGCTCTCTTCTGTTTGTCTCCGCTTTGAAGGATTTCTTATAACCGCTCCAATCTTCATACAAAGCAATCTGAGCTTTGATCTAAGAAATGCATTCCATGTCCAGTTATGTCTGAATCTGTTGGTCTGATGTTTGTTTAAACTCAACTCTGTTTTACGTTCCAATTATTTCATATTAACAGTATCTGTTGATCACCTGATGACATCATTGCATCCATAGCTCTCTTTAAGTGGAAATAATTCTGGACCAAAAAAACAAACGCATGCCAAACTTTCTTAACTCAAGTGTTTGTGTCAAAGATAAGTCGACCTCTACTTTCGTTTGCATTGTGTTTACTTATATTGATCTTATTTAAATTCTTGCAGACAAGGAACCAGTTTCAGCACCTGGACCAACTAAAGGTATACAACTCTTACAGCTACTTTATTTTGAAAGGGCAGCATTTGATACGTATTGCTATGTTAGATATTCTCTCAAAAACAACAAATATGTTGTGTTTCTTTACATGTTTAACTGGTGTGAGTCCTGTGTTGTAAAGTCGTCAGGTGAAATGTTAAGTTTCTTGTATATCTCTATGTGAATGTTATAAAAGTGTATCTACTGCCTCAAACACAGCACCACCTCTTACACAAATGGGTAAGATCCCAGATCAGGAGGCAAAAACCCCCGAATCTCCTAAGAAGAAGAGTAAGTTCACCAAAGTCCCCAAAGAGAAGGAACCAGAACCAGAGATCGTTAAGCTGAAGAAGGTTCCAGTGAAAGCTCCAGAGGCTGAGAAACAAGTCCAAACTCATAAAGCAGAAGTATTGAGGCATGAATATGAAGCACTAACGGTTCATGGACTTCATGACAGAGAAGATCGAGAGATAATAACTCTCGGAAGAACTGAGCGAGTCTTCACTGCAGAGGAGAAGACGACTCAGTTAGGCTATTTTGAGGAAGCTGAAAAGGTTGAAGTTGTAAAGGAAACAGAGAAAAAAGGATGGACAAGAACCCCAAAACCTCCGAAAGAGGAAGAACCTGAGGTGCCAAAGTTAGAAAAAAAGAAAATAACTAAACTGCCAAAGGCCGATGAGCAGAAAGACTCAACCAAACTAAAACCATTTGAAAAATCAGGGAAACCAGAAGAAGAACTGCAAAAGATCAAACTAAAAAAGGTGCCAACGAAGCCCAAAGAGCCAGAGAAGGAAGTCATCACTCATAAAGTTGAAGTAACGAGGCATTACAATACAGAAATGACAGTTCAGAAGTTCCACGATAGAGAGGATCGAGAGGTTCTAACGCTTGGAAGAGCTGAACGAGTCTTCACTGCAGCTGAAGAGGCATCTGAACTGGATTATATGGAGGAACCTGAAAAGCTGGATGCAGAAGATGAGAAATCAAGATGGATTAGAACCCCTAAAACACCAAAAGGTGAAGAACCTGAACCAGATTTAACAAAAAAGAAAATAAAGAAGTTGCCAGAGAAAGAGGAAGAGCAAGAAGTTGTGACACTCAAACCATTTGAAAAACCTGAAAAACCGAAGACAGCTGAACCTGCAAAAGCTAAGAAAGAAGGTGAGGCAACGACAGACACTGAACGCACTCCATTCAAGAGAGTTGAGACTCCACAGAGAGACCAACCAACCTCTGCTGTAAAACAACGAAAAGATGAAGATACTCCGTTGACGAGAGCAGATGTAACTCCTGACGTCAGCAAAGACCAGAAGGAGATCCAGCAGAGGGAAAAGCCTGATCAGGTACACAAAGATGAAGAGCCTTCAACTGCTGACAAGATTTGCAGAAAACCTAAAGTTATTTCCACACCAGAGAAAGAGAAAGAGCAGGTCATGTTAAAGCCTTTAACAAAAGTCACCAAGCCTGAAGAAAAGCCAGATAAAGCAGCCGAGGAAGGGAAAACAAAGGAACCCAGTCGAATTCCAAGAGATGAAACTCCTAAAGAACTGAAGGAGCAGCAAAAAGAGGATGAGAAACCTCGGGAGAAGGAAGAGCCAGCTGTTCCACCAAAGAAGCCCAGTCCACCAGGAAAGAAACCAGCAGAGAAAGAGATCCCACCAAAACAAACCGAAATCCTGAAGAAAGGTTTCGAACTCAAAAAGACTCCCTCGCCTAGAGTGGCTAAAGACAAGGTAGAAGAAGAGAAGACCTTCAAACCTATCGAGCAACTGAAGAAGGTTGAGCTAAAAAGGACTCCATCACCAAAAGTTGATAAGCCGAAACCTAAAGAACTTGAGCAGGTCCCCATTGAGAAGAAGCCAAGCGCTGAAAAAGTCAAACGGATTCCCAAACCAGTTTCACCAAAAGACTCTGTTGAAGCTGTGACTCTCAAAAAGGTCCCGAAGAAGCCGTCACCAGAGGAGGCTCCACAACCAGAACAGCCTGGTAGAGGCCGGATCCCCCTGGTGAAGGAGGTCTCTCCTGGATCAGTGCAGATGAAGAAGGTGCCCACCCAGCCGGAGGAGGAGGTGTTCGAAGAGGAGGCTGAAGTAAGAGAAGGCGAGGAAGAAGAGGAGGCCTGGGGCTGGGAGTTGGTTCCCCCTGATGACTGGGAAGGTGAAGGGGTCTACGGGCGTTGGAGACTCCAGGAATGCCTGGTGCCAAACGAGGTGAGACGAAGGCCGGAAACTCCTCATCTGATGACCGTGGAGCCCCTCATCCATCTTCATCAATGACTCATCTAATCCTCATCACATCCTTTTTTTTCATCACCTGATCCATTGGTTCATCTAGAGCTCATTCATCCATCGGTCCGTCTGTCCGTCTGTCTGTCCGTCTGTCTGTTCACCATCCATCCACTGAGATGATCTCATGTTGTCCTTCATGTGTCTGTCCTCGAAACTCTCATCCACATCAACCGTAAAGTGTGTTTGTCTTCACCTGTGTTCATGTCATTCACCACAACTTTAAGATCTCTGCTATGTCTTCCAACCGTTTGTCCCTTTTATCATCTTGTCCCATAATTCATCTGTTCATCAGAGATTTCTCTCCATCTTTATCCTCTTCATCTGTGTGATGTCCTCTCAATGTTCTCATGTGGACAACAACATGTGTTTGATTTATAATGTCAGCATTGCCTCAAATCTTGATCTTGGTTTCTGCTGGAATATTTAAGACAACACCGGTCTCAAACAGAGACACTTAAAACTCATCTTATTGTTTCTTGTCCAGATGGAAAACCAACCGAGGAGCCACCGAAAGGCCGAGGCCGAGGATTTGGGGGTATGAATTAAATCAGAGCTCATGTGTACTAATGTTTTGCTCTTTGTGCTCCGTAACGTCTGAAGCTTTTTCACTCGCTCCCTTCATGAGTGTTGTTTGGTGTCAGTTTGTTCTTGGCTTGTCCTTTTTAACATAACCAGATGTTTTAAAGCTTTAAATCTTGGCCCGAAAGTCTAGAAGAAACAAGAGGGCCGGGTATCGAACTTCCAGCTGTTTGGTACCAAACAAAATCTAAATCTTTCAATTTCAGAAAGAATTGTGATCTTTTGCCATTCAGGCAAAGTTCTCTTAATGTTGGAGAACTAACTAAACCTATTGTATGTGTGTAGATACAGAAACTCAGTAGTGTTGCTAAATGTTGATACCCAGTGAGTTTAACATTCCTACGCTGATAGCAGCCAATAGGAGCTTTGCTTTTGTCTGAAATCAGCACACTTAGTAGTAGACAGAAAATTTGGCCTTGATGTTTACACCATATTCTCAGATCTTTGATACGTGTTGATACGAACACAACAAAGGCTCAAAGAAAAGCGATCTTTAGTGTTACAGTTCCTCTTCAGTTACACAGTTGAAGTGTAAAACACAGGTAGGTAATCTATCCGTGTTCTTCTGCTGTTCAGCTTCACAGCTGCTGGATTTGTGACATCTTTCTCTCTGGGTGTTGTACGTGTGGTTTGTTGTCTATGTCATCTTGTAGTTTTGGGTTCTTCAAAGAATCCTGTTAGAAGCTCATAAAGAGTGACTTTGCATGACTCATAGTCTTAACAGAATCGTATATTCTAACAGTTTTGGCTGAAAACAGATGTTTCTTAAATGTGACATAACTTCGACTGAATGGATGAATTCACGGTAGGCACAAGGTCTTAAAGACTTCCCATTGTCCCATCGTCTAATGTCAGATTCTTCTTCACTCTGCATCATATCTGAAACTAACTGGATGAGTTTTTCTCTGTGGCGTTGCAGCGAGACAAACCCCGTCTCCTGGTGACGGTGGCCGGGGCCGCGGCCTGAGGCCCGGAGGAAAAGGACCGTCACCACCAGAGGAACCCTTCGGAGGATTCAAGCTCAAAGCCGTCCCTCTGAAGTTCGTCAAGAAGATTCAGGACATCGTGCTGCAGGAAGCCGAGTCCATCGGCTCGGCCGCGGTGTTTGAGTGTGAGGTCTCGCCCTCCACTGCCATCACTACATGGATGAAGGATGGCAGCAACCTCCGTGAAGGCCCCAAACACAAGTTCACAGCTGACGGCAAAGATCGCAAGTTGAACATTATTGATGTGCAGCTGTCCGACACCGGTGAATACACATGTGTGGCCAAGAACGCTGGCAAGGAAATCACATGCACAGCCAAGCTCATTGTTGAAGGTAAACTATCCAACACAATCATTGTCACAACGTTAAGAAGTAAATGTGTTTAATGTTTGATTCATTTTATGTAGGCCTCAGAAGGTTCTCAAAGTCAGGTATGGTATTGGCAGCAGTATGGATGACGCTGAAAGATACTCGACAACACTCTTTAAATTACTTTATATCTTTGTGCAGAGCTGCCTGTGAAATGGATTAAGGAGCTGGAACCAGAGACTTCCTGTATGAAGAGTCAGCCTATGTATCTGACCTGTGAGCTGAACAAAGAGAGAGATGTGACCTGGAAGCGTAACGGCGCTCTCCTCAAGAAACAGGCTGGGAAAATAGCCATTAATATCATCGGTATGCAGCACGCCATTACCATCCAGAACGCCACTGAAGAAGACGCCGGCGCCTACACATGTGAGGTGACCGGACAGGAAGACGTCACCACGACAACCAACGTCAAAGTGATTGGTAAGCAGTCAGCTGAAGGTAGTAGAGATGAGCTAACTCCATCGTTGAGACACCGTCAGGATGGATTTGTCCAAAACTGATGAAATGTCTGTCCACACAGTTTAGTAAAACTAATCCAGTTCAACTAATGTTAAAAAGTGTTCAGACCAAATGCAAAGCAGACTTTTCGTGCAGCATGATGCAAAGACCTGAGTAGAAGTGAGTTTAAACTTGATTAAAACATTTTCCGTGATGCTGTGAGATTCTCCTGACGTCACTGAAAATCACAAATGGACCAGAAACTTATTGTCGCCATCTGTGGGCAGCCGGAGCGCTAAGACTTTTCCAGCATTTCTGGAACTTCTACAACAGGTTCAACAGAGAAATAGTGGTTATTTCTGTCATGGTTGATGGATAAAATAAACGTTGGAGGTAAGCCCCTCTTCCTTAGGGTTGGAGAAAGTCTGGAAAAAGAACTCCCATAGGTGTGAAGAGTGAATATTTGGTCTGAACACACTTTTGCACTGCCTTCAGTAGCCTCTGACTGTTACTAAACTCTCAGATCATGGTTATTTAGATATAACTTTTTGTTTCTTGAATCAGATAAAGATAAAATCATTTTTTTTAATCTGTGGTGCTCTATTTGAGACTATAGTTTCAGAGAGTTAAACCATTCAAGATTGAATACGTTGATAAAACTGGTGACCACAGCTACGTTTGTCTGGTTTGAATGGTTTGAAAATATCACCATTACTTCCGCTCTGATTCGCTTTGTTGCTTTCAGCCTCTGTAACCAGACTCACTTTAAAACTCAGAGCTACACTTTGTTTTTAATGATCTGAACTCTCCATCCTCAGAAATCATCAAAGACTGGCTGGTGAAGCCGCTGAGAGACCAGCATGTGAAACCGAAAGCCAAGGCCACGTTCAAATGTGAGCTGTTTAAGGACACTCCTAACTGGAAGTGGTTCAAAGGAGACAACCAGATCGCTCCTTCTGACAAGGTGGAGATCAACAAGGATGGAAAGGACATGACGCTCACCATCAACAACTGTCAGCCAGATGACGTGTCAGACTACACCATCGAGGTGGAGGACCGCAGATACACGGCCAAACTCTCACTCGGAGGTTGGTGTAATATTTACAGATCCTCATTAGGAAACATGTGGCCCAAAAAGGTCTCTTAATCTGATGAGTTTCCTGTTAACGGCCTCTTTGTGATGCTCCAGAGCGTGAAGCTGAGATCCTGAAGCCTCTCTCCAGCGTGGAGGTGGTGGAGAAGGAGGAGGCCAACTTTGACACCGAAATATCTGAGGACGATGTGGTCGGTGAATGGAAGCTGAGGGGACAGGTGCTGATGAGGTCTCCGGTAAGGTTTTTAAAGAGGACCTGGTCTGACGGCAGCTAAGAAATGTGCACTAACCACAAAGAAAATCCTTAGTTTTTGGTCCTAACACTCAAGTGTTTGTTCTTTGTTTCTCAGAGCTGCGACATTAAAACGGAAGGCAGGAAACGTTTCCTGACGTTGAAACACGTCCAGCTGGATCAGGCTGGTGAAGTGTCCTATCAGGCGCTGAACGCCGTCACCAGCGCCATGCTCACCGTCAAAGGTACAAATCTGTCTCAGATAAAAAACACTTTGTTTGTACTTTGTCTGCTGCGTTTGTCGGTCTCGGAAAAAAACGGAGGACTTTCAGAGGGAGTACGGTAAGAAAAGTGACGGCTGTGTTTCTGCTTTTGTGAATAACTGCCGAATTATTCGCACCTCCCAGAGATCGAAATGGGCTTTGTTGACACGCTGAAGGACGTTTCTGTGCCTGAAAAGAAACAGGCCAAGTTTGAATGCACCATCACCAAGGAGGTGTCAAAGGTCATGTGGTTCAGGGGGGCGGAGATCGTCACCCCGAGCCCTAAATATGAAATAATCGATGATGGAAAGAAACACATGCTGATTGTAAACAGCTGTGAGTTTGACGATGAGGGTCAGTACACCATCGAGGTGTTGGGCCACAGGTCGTCCGCTCAGCTGGCGGTGGAAGGTGAGTGGTCGACAGAAACGCTTCATGTCTGCTGTCATTTGATGTTTGTGGCTTTAAAGTGTCTGACGCCATCAAACCCCCGTCTGTGCACCGACCTCATGTATTGCAGGCATGAGGCTCAAATTTGTTCAGCAGCTTCAGGACCAAACAGTGAAAGAAGGTAAAGTGGTTCGGTTTGAACTCGAGCTGACGCACGACAACGTGCCGGTGGTTTGGTACCGAAACGAGGTGAAACTCCACGTGAGCCGAACGGTGCTCACTCATGTGGAAGGAAAGAAACACACTCTAGAAATGAGGATGTTGACTCTAGATGATACCTGCCAGGTAAAGGCAGAGGCCAAAGGGATTTACTCCATGGCAAAGCTCACTGTCATAGGTAACAACACTCCTCCTCCTCCTCCTTCTCTGTCTCTTTAAAAACATGTGGTTGTGTTTGTATTGATTTCATTACTAATAAGTTCATCAGTGTTTTTTGGTTTTCATTAATTGAATCCATCACAAACAGTTTGACTGTTGTTTGAACGAGTCACATGTCTTAAAGGTTCATTCTGGTATTTTACAACTTGGCTCTTATTTTCATAGTTTTGTCAGTAGTTTTTTCTTTTGAAACACAACATCATTCCTGTAGATCAAAAAAACAAAACAGCCAAGTTTGCATGTTCTTATCATATCTGCTGAAACGTTCTTGCTGCGACGTGAGCGTTAGGAGACTAACGAACTCCGGGTCCCATTTCTGTTCCAGAGGGCGACGCCGTCTTTGTGGTGAAGCTGCAGGATTACACAGCCACAGAGAAGGACGAGGTGAGTCTGGACTGTGAGCTGAGCAAAGACGTGCCCGTCGTTTGGTATCACAACGAGAAGGAGATCATCGCCTCCAAGCTGGTGGTGATGAAGTCGGAGGGAACTCGCAGGTCTCTGGTCCTGAAGAAGGCGGAGCAGAGTGATATAGGAAAATATGTATGTGACTGTGGAACAGACAAGACCTCGGCCAGCATCAACATCGAAGGTAAACTATTGTTCATGTTCCGTCTGAACGTGGAGCTGACACACAACTTTAGATTTCAATTCTCTAACCGCGTTGTTTTTCTCACCACCAGCTCGTGACATCAAGGTCGTTCGGCCGATCTATGGCGTGGAGCTGTTTAACGGAGAGACGGCTCGCTTTGAGGTGGAGATCTCTGAGGAAGACGTCCACGGCCAGTGGAAGCTGAACGGAGAAGTCCTCAGTCCTTCTTCTGTGAGCACCTCAACGGTTACATGTTCAATGTGTTGACACGTCAGCTCCTCCAAGTTATTAATGTCTGTTTCTTATTGTCAGGATGTGGACATCATCGAGGAGGGCGGGAAACACACACTCATCCTGTACAACTGTAAAGTATCCATGACCGGCGAGGTGGCGTACGCCGCCGCCAACGCCAAGTGCTCTGCTAACCTGAAGGTCAAAGGTAAACCAAGAACAACCTTACTTCATCTTCCCTCAGTCCAGCAAGACATGTCTCATTTATTATAATTCAAATCAGCCCTTATTAATGAGGAGGATGTGGAATCTGTTCCAGTCGTCAATATTTCAATTATTAATATTTATGAAAAAAACAGGTCAAATCTGTGAAAATCCCCCTTTTCATTTTGAAATAAACCAGTTCACAGTTTGTGGCGCAGCAAATGAGGTGAAACGTCAGCATCCATCTTTACTTTTACTCTCCGTCTGCGTTAGGACGCCAACAAGCAACAAGGTCACATGTTCAGACTGATTCTAAACAAGCTCTGATTTGTACTTCAAACCAAGAAGCAAGAAATGCTGCTCGACGGAAAGAACTTTTAAGATGTTTTGTCTTTTAGGGCACAATAATGACCTGACTGGCCTCTGTAGTATTTACATTGACAGTGTCCCTTTTTGCCTGTATCTGAGTATTTATTTGACTGATTCAGGTCCCAAGATTATGACTCCATCTGAGTACTGAATAAAAGTAAAAACATCTCTTGGTGTTTCCCCTCAGAACTTCCTCTGAACTTCCTGACGTCGCTGAGTGACGTTCAGGTGTACGAGAAGGACGAGGCGAGGTTCGAGGTGGAGCTGTCGAGAGCTCCGAAGAGTTTCCGCTGGCTGAAAGGTTCTCAGGAGCTGCAGAGCGACGACAAGTACGAGATGATCCAGGAAGGAAACATGTACGTTCTGGTGATCCGACTGGCCGCCTACGACGACGAAGCAAAGTACATGTTTGAAGCCGAGGACAAGAGGACGACCGCCAAACTCGTCATACAAGGTAACTGGTTCTCATCAGAAGCTCTAAAAGAATATTTTACATCCTCTCAAAGCGAGTTTTTGTCTGCTTTTACATTTCTTAGTTTGTGTTTATTTTTTATACAATTACCCCGAAGTTGGAGTGGGGTCCCATGTCCCTGATTTTGTTTTATTTTCCCAAATTATTGGGTTTCTATCTGAATTTTAGTGTTTTTACCCACTTGTCTATGCACTTGGATCTTAGCATTTTGGGTTTTTACCCACAAATTTTTAAATTTGATCTTTCCCTGATTTTCTAGTTTTCCACCTCAACGTTTTTGGTTTGAATCTAAATGCTGACTTACTGTTACAAGTTTTTAGGTTTTTAGCCAATACATTACATTCAACAGAGAAACAAAGGGCCTGTTTTTGGTCACGTTAAAAAACATAACTAACAAAACAACACTGTTTTTTTTAATCTTTAATCAGGTATTCGCCTGGAGTTTGCCAAACCGATTAAGGATGTGACGGTGAAGGAGCGAGAAACGGCCGAGTTCAGCGTTGAACTCTCCCACGACAAGGTTTCGGTGGTCTGGTACAAAAACGATGTCCGCCTGCATCCCAGCAAGGTGGTCCACATGTCGGATCACGGAAAGACCCACATGCTGGCCTTCAAGGAGGTCACCATTGACGACACGTCCATGATCAAAGTGGAGGCCATGGATAAGACCATGACCGCCATGCTCACCGTCATCGGTCAGTAACTGTAAACCCGTTCAGCTTGGGTCACCTGTTTGATTGTCGTTCTGGAAAAAAGAACGTTATTTTCTAAAACTGATTTGTCTGGTAAAGTTCATGGTAATCGGTTACATAGACAAACGTGACAAATGTCACTTTAGTCCAGATAGTTCCCTGCTGTTGAAGGAACCTTCAATGTTTAAGTTTTGATCCTTGAGATCGGACATTTGCAAACAACAGAACAGAAAACGGACTTAGGAGAATTTGTCAACACGGGATACAACCAAATTTAAAACATGACTCCTGTTTTTAACATTAAAACGTATCGTTTCTCTGCAGAGGGCGATCTGTATTTCACCACCAAGCTGCAAAACTACACGGCCGTGGAAAAGGATGAGGTGAAGCTGGTCTGTGAACTGAGCAAATCCCTCGCCGACGTCAAATGGTTCAAGGACGGGAAGGAGATCACTCCCTCCAAGAACATCGCCATCAGCACCGACGGCAAGAAGCGCATCCTTATGGTCAGGAAGGCGGAGAAGGCCAACATCGGAGAGTACACCTGTGACTGTGGTTCAGATAAAACTACAGCCAACCTGACCATTGAAGGTAAATACTGACATTCAGTTTTTCACAGACTCAAATGTCTAAATATCGATGTGATAATCTGCAGTTTAAAGCAGAGTATCATCGGCATAGTGGCAGAAGTTACTTTAACTGGAACTGTACTGAAGCACTTTGAACAAGCTTTTAGTAGTTTGTTTGAAAAGGAGGATCATTTGACGAGCTGTAGCTCTAGTTTACATCTAAAATAATACAGTAATGTGTTCTGGATGAAGCGAAATAGTGGATCAGGGTCGCAGCATCAGCGGAGGACATTAAAGATTTTTTTTTATCATAGTTGCATCGGTTGAACAAAAATCTAAAGTAACAGCAGGATTCTTGGCTGTCAAACTTTGAGATTTCACACAGATGTCAAGAGTTCCTGATACTTGATCATGAATATGTGGAGCAGAGCCAATGAATAATATGAAGTTATGTGACATCACAGCCTCTGATTTGAGACCATCTGCCTTAAAGAGCGGAGCATCGTCAGAGTATCACTTTTGGTTGTTTGATGAATTTAGAGACATTTTGAGGACATCTGGCTTTTGCTCATATGAAATCTAAATACACTTGTTTGAAGTCAATTTTGGACAAAAGCATCTGCATCGTGTAAAATAATGTAAACAGAAGAGAGCAGGCAGAAAAGAACAAACCTTAGGTACGACACATTTTACAGCAGTAAGTTTAGATGTAGTAACGATGGAAACCCACCATTATTTCAGATAAGAGACTCTCCCACCTTCACACGTCACATGTTCAGACAAACATAAAGCACATTATTTTCCATCGGCACAATTACATACAAATTTAAGACATGCAAATAGACACAAATTAAAGTTAACTTAAAGTCCACTGTCTGAGGTCACCCAGAGCTCTACGACGGGACCTCATGTTATCACAGAGAACGGACTAAACTCCATGGGAATAAACAATAACGTCAACTGTTATTGTTATTATGCTTAGATGAGGTTATTTTGAGTGTTGATGGATCAGCTACACGGTTAGCATAGCCTAGCACTGATCAATCTAAACCCCATTAGGAAAACAAGCATTTTAAAAGTTGTTTGCTTGTCATAAACCAGATTAATTCAGCTGGCCTGTGACTTGCTAGATTCAGTGAATACGAGCTCCGGATAACGTTTTCAACCCAACACCACGGGGTTGGATGTTTCGACATATCTGGGGCTTCAACAACAGGTTCAGAGCAGCAGTGGTGGTCATGTGGGACATGATTGATGAGTCCTTGTTGGTATCTACATGGAGGTGAGCCCTCCTCTTCTACGTGATTGAACTCTTTGTCATCCCACAAACAAACTCCAGAGTAACTTATAAAGTAACGTGAGGCAGAAATGAGTGTTTTGTGGGGACAAAGCATGAGAGTAGATAAAAGTCAGGTTCCTGTAATGAACACTTTAGCTCTTACTCATCTCTTTCCTCCTGGTCTTCCTCCCCGTCAGCGCGGGACATCAAGGTGGTTCGTCCGTTGTACAGCGTTGAGGTCACAGAGACAGAAACAGCCAAGTTTGAGACGGAGATTTCAGAAGAGGACGTTCACGGAAACTGGAAGCTGAAGGGAGAAGCTCTGCATCAGTGTCCTGTGAGTCTGCTTTCATGATCATATCATGTGTTTCTCACTAACACAATGTGGATCAGATACTTCTGTTGGGGGTATTTTAATAATGCACTGTTGTTTTGTTCCTGGTCTTTTTCTTTCAGGATGTTGAGATCAAGGAGGAAGGAACCAAACACATGCTGATCCTCTATAACGTCCGGATGGACATGGCCGGAGGCGTCGACTTCTCAGCAGCCAACGCCAAATCCAACGCTCAGCTCCGAGTGAAAGGTGAGAACATGTTTTCCTTCATTCAGTATTCAGATGTCAACGCTGATCATCTCGTCTTCAGGACTCCCTCATAGGTCCTTCAAGTTGTGAAAAGTGGAGCTTAGAAATAATTTGTTTTCTCCACAAAGAAAGGGGCTCCTCATTCAGAAAATAAATTTATCATTTCAAGTTTGGAGCTCGGCCACATCTTTGAACTCAGATAATAAGATACAAAATTACATTTCAATACATATATATATACATTAAGTTTTTTCTGGAGTCAATAAAATATTTTTATAATTCAAATGAATGAAACATATTTCTTAAACATCTGAGATGTTTCCTTCAGGTTCCTCCTCCTCAGTGTGGTTCCCCTCTCCTGTCTCATCTTCTAACTTCACTTTTCAAGCACAAAGTGTGGAGTGTCTCCATTTGTCTTCAGCCAATCAGGTGCTGAGTTTATTTTAGATGCTGTGGACTTTATCTAAAGTGAGAGGCTGCTCTCTGATTGGAAGAACTCGAGTCTCTGCTGCCGTCAGGAAACAAAGCTCAGATCAGATGCATGCTGCCCTGTTCCACCATGACCTCTTCTTCCTCGTCTTCAGCTCGGTCCATCGGGCTGCTGCGTCCTCTGAAGGACGTGACGGTGACGGCCGGAGAGACGGCGACCTTCGAGTGCGAGCTGTCCTACGAAGGCATCGTGGTGGACTGGTTCATGGGAGGACAGAAGATGGAGGCCAGCGACCGGGTGAGTCCACTTTCTAACAAGAAACCAGTTCAGACCAGTTCAGACCAGTTCAAACCAGCGCCGCTTGAAATATTTCACACAAATAAACTATTTCAGAACTAAAACATAGAGAACGAGCTGAAGGTGGATATATTTTAGTTAACGCAGATTTAAAGTTTGCAGGAGGAAAGTTTGATAATCAAGTTTACACTGTAAAAAATGTAAAAGGAACTTCTCAATGCTTTGTGGATCTACGTTCAGTTATACTGTTACTATCTAAAATTAATAAATACAATATATATAATTATATATATGTATCTATATATATATATATATATATATATATATATATATATATATATATGGGTGCAATGTTTACTCTCATAAAGAAAGGTTTATTTTTCTCATCTCATTGATTCTTGTGCAGATAAATATGTGTATAATGTATAATGTTGTAATATATGTGTTTGACAGAAAGTTAGTCAATAAAAGAAAAACATGAAACAAAAAGAAAAACTTTAATAAACCGGAATGTTTTTAAGAAACTGGAGATATTTTTTACAGTGTGGAGACTGCAGTTAAAAATAAGCTGCTGTTATCTCAAGCACACAGATCAGCAGCTCCTTATATGCAGAAGGACCCGCAGTTAGCATTAGCGTGTTAGCATCAGCCTGCAACTAGATGACAGCTGAGTGATGAGCAACGCAACAAAAACAACTTTATTTCACGACGGATTTATGTTTTTAATAAACTGAACAGTTAAAAAAAAGAAAAGCTGCAAAAAATCTTCTCATCAAGTCCTGAAAACCAAAACACAATTTATTGATTATCTATACTGTCGCTGGTTTATTTGGTCAGTTAGCTGATTGATTGATTAAATGATTGATTGATTGATTGAATGTTGCACTAGTCTTGTTTTTTTTTAAAGAAGAAACAAAGTCTTCCAGTTTACTGTTTGAATATTAAAACAAGAATCCATAAATAATGAGAATAAAATAATAACAATTTATTTAATAATAAAGTCATTTATTTTAATAATCAGTCAATAAATAGGTAAATTACGACAGGAAATGAATCGTTGAGTGTTTTGATAATCGATTCATTATTTAGGACTTCCCCTGTTTTATTTCAGTTTGGATTTAAGACGTCACCTTTCTGACATTTTATAAACAAAACACTTGATTTATCTAAAAACAGTCGACCTATTAGACATTAATGTCAATATGAGGTGATCAATAAGTTGATCGGTCTGATCATTAAAATGAATCTTGGTGTCTGCAGGTGAAGACCCGTGTGGCGGGCAGAGTTCACGCTCTGACCCTCAGAGACGTGAAGCTGTCGGAGGCCGGAGAAGTCAAACTGACCTCCAAAGACTTCCAGACTCAGGCTCAGCTCATCATCAGAGGTGAGACACTCGAACGCACCGCAGACAGCGAACGCATCACGGTGAGTCTTTGGTTATCATGTGCTCAAACATGTGTGTGTGTGTTCAGAGCCGGCGGTGGAGTTCTCGAAGCCTCTGGAGGACCAGACGGTGGAGGAGGAAGCGACGGCCACGCTGGAGTGTGAGGTTTCCAGAGAGAACGCAGAGGTACGATGGTTCAGAGACGGACAGGAGATCAGAAAGACCAAGAAGTACGAGATGATCGTGGAGGGACGCAGGAGAGCGCTGGTCATCCACGACTGCTCCCCCGACGACGCAAAGATGTACACGTGTGACGCCAAAGACTTCAAGACCTCCTGCTTCCTGGAGGTCACGGGTAAGAACAGAAGCTCAACAGAACCGCTTCCTGGTTCCTGTTTTCAGAGTTCATCAAACGTTAAAGAAGAAGAACCGGAATCTAAGTCAGAGAAACCATTTACAAGATTCATGTTACATTCATTATATGAATGAAAACTTAAAGTAACTTGAATCAGCTCTAAATATTCATATATTTATAATATGAATGAGCCTCCACACATCACATTGTTTTCAGCTTCCATATTTATTGTCTAAGGGAATATTACATTTCTTTATTATTGGTTTATTTGGTAGGGATAGTCTTAACCGAATGTTTACTTACTACACTTATGAAGTCATCATTTATAGAAACTCTGAGAGGCTTTTATTTTTACGACTCTTAACTTTACATGTGTTTTTGTTCCTGTCATGTTTGGGCCTCTAAAAGGTTTTTGTCCCTCTTCAGCTTCCGTACTTTGATGTCTGTCAGATAAAAAAGGATTTATTAAAGTGAAGTGTAGAATAATATGATGAATGTTTAAATGGATCCTGTGCTTTTGTCTTCAGCTCCTCATGTGGAGTTCATGAAGCCTCTTCAGGACGTCGAGGTCAAAGAGAAGGAATCCGCTAAGTTTGAATGTGAAGTGTCCCGCGAGTCGGCCAAGGTGAGAGCTGTCGACCAATCAGCATCCAGCTCTGCTGCTCATCAACATTTCAATGACGATGAAACGTGATTTCTTCTGTTCAGGTTCGCTGGTTTAAAGACGGCAGCGAGATCAGGAAAGGAAAGAAGTACGAGATCATTGCTAAGGGGGTCAAGAGGATCCTTGTGGTCCACAAGTCCGTGTTCGACGACGAGGCCGAGTACGAATGTGACGCCAGAACCTCCAAGACCTGCGGCATGCTGACGGTCATCGGTGAGCAGCCTCCACTTTATATTATATTATTATATATCATATATATCATTATATCATATATATCATTACATCATATAGATCATATAGATCATATATATCATATATACCATTATATCATATAGATCATTATACCATATATACCATTATATCATTGTCATATATACCATTATATCATTGTCATATATACCATTATATCATATAGATCATATAGATCATATAGATCATTATATCATATATATCATTATATCATATATACCATTATATCATATATATCATATCATATATATCATTATATCATATAGATCATTATATCATATATATCATTATATCATATATACCATATATACCATTATATCATATTATCATATATATCATATATATCATCATTATATCATATATATCATTATATCATACCATATATCATTATATCATATATATCATTATATCATATATATTATATTATATCATATATACCATTATATCATATATCATCATATATATCATTATATCATATATATCATTATATCATATATCATTATATCATATATATCATATATATCATATCATATATACCATTATATCATATATACCATTATATCATATATATATACCATTATATCATATATACCATTATATCATCATATATACCATTATATCATATATACCATTATATCATATATACCATTATATCATATATATCATTATATCATATATATTATATCATATATATCATATATATCATATATATCATATATATCATTATATCATATATATCATTATATCATATATATCATATATATCATATATACCATTATATCATATAGATCATATAGATCATTATATCATATATATCATACACATCATTATATCATATATATCATATATATCATATATACCATTATATCATATATACCATTATATCATATAGATCATATATATCATTATATCATATATACCATTATATCATATATACCATTATATCATATAGATCATATATATCATTATATCATATATATCATTATATATCATTATATCATATATACCATTATATCATATATACCATTATATCATATAGATCATATATATCATATATATCATATATATCATATATATCATATATATCATATATATCATATATCATATATATCAATATATCATATATATCATTATATCATATCATATATATATATATCATATATATCATTATATCATATAGATCATATATATCATTATATCATATATATCATTATATCATATATACCATATATACATAAATTACATCTCAAAACTTTGTCACCATTTTATTAATATTAATTCAATTAAACTTTATTGTTGACTGAAAAATGACAGAAACAGCAAAAACATAGTTTTTCATGAAAATCAGCAGAAACATAAATATGAAGTGTTTGCCATGAAGCTTATTTATTGAAGGTTAGAAACAGCTGAGCTAATGGTTAAAGCAGATTTAACCCTCTCTATCTGGTCACAGAGGAGGAGGCCAGGTTCACCAAGAACCTGTCCAACGTGGAGGGGACGGAGACGGACAGCGTGAAGATGATCTGTGAGGTGTCGAAGGCCGGTGCCGAGGTCACATGGTTCCAAGGAGACGAGGAGCTGCCGGAGGGCGGCCGCTACGAGCACATCGTGGACGGACGCAAGAGGATCCTGATCATCCAGGACCTGAGGATGGAGGACGCCGGCGAGTACAACTGCAGGCTGAGCCCCGCCGCCAAGACGTCCGCCACGCTCAAACTCAACGGTGAGGGGATGTGATGATGTATTTCCTGTTGGAAGAGGATGTTTGGCTCCAATGTATGACAGTTATCTCCATGCTGCTTAGCTTAGCTTATCTTAGCTTAGCATAAAGACTGGGAGCAGGATGAAACTGCTAGCCTGGCTCCTCTGAAGCTCACTGGTTAATTCCTCATATCTTATTTCATTTGAGCAAAAACTGAAGTTTAAAAACAAGTTCTGGTTGGACGTGGAGTTCTTCCCAAATATTTCAGTCTTTATGCTAAGCTAAGCTAACCAGCCTTATGTTTAGCATTCAGACATGAGAGTGATGGACGTCTGAACAGAAAGAGAAAAAGAGGCCAGTTTGATTTGACCTTTTAGTTCTACAAGTTAACAGGAATGTTACATCTCTGTTTTTATTTTTTTATAAATAATAATAATATTCACTTTGACTCCTCCTCCTCCTCCTCCTCCTCCTCCTCCTCCTTTGTCCTTCATCCTCCTCTTCCTCTCTCCAGAGCTGGCGGCCGAGTTCATCGCCCGTCCTCAGAACCAGGAGGTGGTGGAGGGCGAGAAGGCCGAGTTCGCCTGCTCCGTCTCAAAGGAAACCTACGAGGTGAAATGGTTCAGAGGAGACAAGGAGGTGGAAGCCGGAGACAAGTACAGCATCGTCAGCGAGGGAAAGAGAAGAGCTCTTATTGTGAAAAGCTGCGAGCTGAAGGACGAGGGAGGTTACGTTGCTCACATCGGCGGCGTTAAAGCGTCCGCCGATCTGTTTGTGATTGGTGAGAAACGTTCTGTCTTCTCCAACATTGTTCTGGTTATTTCAGAGCGATGGTTCGGTTTTAATCCGTCTGTTTTTTATTTACAGAGAAACTGAGGATCATCACGCCGATTAAGGACACGGAGGTGAAGGAGGGAAGTGAGATCGTGTTCAACTGTGAGACGAACGCAGAGGGAGCGAAGGCCAAGTGGCTGAAGAACGAGGAGACGATATTCGAGAGCAGCAAGTACATGATGGTCCAGAGGGACAACGTCTTCTCCCTGAGGATCAGAGACGCCCAGAAGGCCGACGAGGCCAGCTACACCATCAGCCTGACCAATCAGAGAGCAGAGCAGGCCAAGAGCACCGCCAGCGCTAAAGTGGCCGGTGAGGACCAGCATGCATTTCAGTTCAGACAAACAATCCTTCAGCGTTGTTGTTATTGTTGTCAATGTTTACGTGCTGCGTTCAGGGTCTCTGGTATCATGATGGGGATCTGTTTACGTTTCTGTTGGTCCTTCATCGATCGTCTGTGATCTCTCCACAGAGGAGAAGCTGAAGTTCCTGGACCCCATCGAGGATGTGGAGACTCAGGAGAAGAAGAGCATCAGCTTCGTCTGTAAGGTGAACCGGCCCGAGGTGACGGTGAGCTGGATGAAGGCCGGCCAGGAGGTGACGCTCAGCAAACGCATCGTCTACAGAGTCGACGGCCTCAAACACACCCTGACCGTCAAGGACTGCGTGATGGAGGACGAGGGCGAGTACGTCGCCGTCCTCGGGGACGACAAGTGCGCCGCCGAGCTGATTATCAGCGAGGCGCCGACGGACTTTGCGGCGCAGCTCAAAGACCAGACCATCACCGAGTTTGAGGATGCAGAGTTCACCTGCAAGCTGAGCAAAGAGAAAGCCGTGGTGAAGTGGTACAGAAACGGACGTGAGATCAGAGAAGGACCGAGGTACTAAAACATTCTGTGTTCACTGGACACGTCCTCCATGTTTCTGAGTGTAAAGAACCAACACATGTTAAAGTGAGAACATCGATGTTAAAGACACGAAACATGTGACGTGAACTTTAACAATAGAAGTGTTAATACAACATTACAAACAAATAAATACATACTCAAGTTTTACTAATGTTTAGAGTAGGTCAATAACGTCATTCACAGAGTCATAGATTATTTCATTTGATCTTTTTATAACATCTGTCAGACTTGAGGGACCCCGAACCCAAACCAGGATTAGACAGTAAACACAAACACAAACGGGAAAACCTAAACGTCACAAAACTGAAAAAAGCACATTATGGTGGTTCAATCTCAAACTGCACATGAGACCTCTGAATCAAAAGAGATGCACATTATGAGCAGTAGGGGGCGCACATAATAAGTGCCTCCTCTGATCTATAAACAGATTACCTGCTTTGTGACCTTCGACCGTTGTGTTTTTGCAGATATCACATGGAAAAAGAAGGCAAGACGTGCAGACTGATTGTCAAGGTGTGCAGACCGGATGATGAATGTGAATACGCCTGTGGTGTGGATGAGAGGAGGACCAGAGCCAGGCTCTTCGTTGAAGGTAAACTCTTTAAACCTCCTCATCTCCTTTTTTGAGGTGAATCTTCCTCTTTTGAATCCTCACGTGTTATTTCCCGTCCTGCAGAGACCCCGGTGGAGATCGTCAGACCTCCTCAGGACGCGTTCGAACCTCCAGGCTCGGACATCGTGTTCGAGGTGGAGCTCAACAAAGACCGGGTGGAGGTGAAGTGGATGAGAAACAACATGATCATCGTCCAGGGAGACAAATACCAGATGATCAGCGAGGGTAAAATCCACAGACTGCAGGTTTGTGAGATCCGACCTCGAGATCAGGGAGAGTACAGGATCGTGGCCAAAGACAAGGATGCCAGAGCCAAGCTGGAGCTGGCAGGTGAGTCCACACTGAGATCCTCCATTTATCAATGAGGCCTAGGGAACTGGATGACATGAAGAGCACAGAGCAGGCTTTGCTCAGTCTCTGGACTGAAACCCTCCTAAAATAAAAGGTTGACCTAGATTTTTTCACCTCCACAACTTTAACTAAAGAGGGAAGTCCAGTTTTCTGAGGGGAATCGCGACAAAATGTAAAGACATTGTCAGATGCAAAGACCTGTATAAACTGATTATATAAGCTGGTAGGTTTGAGGGTTCCCCGAGGTAAGAAACTGTAAAGATTTCTCTTATCTCCTCTGCAGCTGTTCCAAAGATCAAAACCACCGACCAGAATCTGGTAACGGACGCCGGTAAGCCCTTCGTCATGAGCGTGCCTTATGACGCCTACCCTCGTGCTGACGCCGAGTGGTTCCACGAGGGAAAGAGCCTGCCCGTCCAGAACATCGACACATCCACCGACAAGACCGAGTTCCGCCTGAAGAGCCCCAGCAAGGAGGACCGGGGCCGGTATAAGGTGGTGATCAAAAACAAGCACGGCGAGGGGGAGGCGTTCATCAACCTGGACGTGATTGGTGAGTCTTGGTGACAAATTAGTGACTGCGATTGGATTACCGCTAGATTATGTACCCAAGGTATGTCTGTGGCGGTCAGAGCAGTGTTGAAATGTCATGTTGGTTGTTTTCAGATGTCCCCGGACCCGTCAAGAACCTGAGAGTGGTCGACACCGCCGATGGTGAGGTCAGTTTGGCCTGGGAGGAGCCTGAGAGCGACGGCGGAAGTAAGATCGTCGCTTACGTGGTGGAGAGACGCGACGTAAAGCGTAAGACCTGGACGTTGGCTACGGACCGTGCTGATACTCCAGAGTACTGTGTCAGCGGCCTCCAGAAGGACTCCATGTACCTCTTCAGAGTCTGTGCTCGAAACCGAGTCGGCAGCGGACCCATCGTTGCTACCGAGGATGCCGTCCAGGCCAAGAACAAGTTTGGTAAGAATCGACCAAAGTTCCCCAATTACACTCGCATACCGTCTCCTCACATCAAATCCTTCACGCCTTTGTTTTCTACCAACAGATGTTCCCGATGCTCCGGAGAATGTCGCAGTCGGCGGAGTGAACAGGTTCGGTGCTACTGTCACCTGGGAGCCTCCCAAGCACGACGGTGGCTCAGAGATCACCGCCTACGTGATTGAGCTCCGCGACAGGACTGCTGTGAAGTGGGAGGCGGCCATGGTCTGCGGCGCCAACGACCGCTCGGCCACGCTGAGTGATGTGGTGGAAAACAAGGAGTACATCTTCAGAGTCCGAGCCCAGAACAAGGCCGGCATCGGCAAGCCCAGCGCTGCCACCAAACCAGTCAAGATCATGGATCCCATAGGTGAGTGAAAACCAGTGGTTTGAATGTTTGTTTGTTGTCACACCTGTAACAAATCAGATCTAATTAGTTTGAGCTTTTGCGTTGTGACTGCAGAGAGGCCGAGCCCACCTCTGAACCTGAACTACAGCGACCAAATCAAGACGGCAGTCACGCTGACTTGGGAGACGCCAACCAGCAACGGCGGCAGCATGATCACCGGATACATCATTCAGAAATGCGACGATGGTACCGACAAGTGGCTCCGCTGCAACGCCAGACTGTGTCCAGACCTCTCCTACCGGGTACAGAGCTTTATTTCCATCACATCTTTTATCTTTCAGCTGTGAGGGTCCACTGGTTCATCATAGCTGACACTTGTTTTTATTGTTTTGTTTTCTCTTCAGGTGTCTGGTCTGAAACCCGGTCAGAAGTACCTCTACAGAGTTTGTGCTGAGAACGCCGCCGGCCTATCCGATCCAGCTGAGCAACTGGGACCGCTTCTCGCAGACGACCCTCACGGTACGAGCCCAACCGTAGAACAGACACCAGACTGTTGTTGTTGAATCAGTATGATGTCATTCTGACTAAAACCATCCGCCAGATGGCGGTTTACTCAGCCGACCTCTGTTTGTGCAAACTGAATGATGCTAAAATTGAAAAAAAAATCTCTCCTGGCAGTTGGTCCAACCTTTGACCTCAGTGGCTTCAGGAAGGGCCTGGAGGTGATCGTCCCTCAGCCTCTCACCATCAGAGTCCCCATCACCGGATACCCGACCCCCGTCGCCAAGTGGACCTTCGGAGAGAAGGAGCTGACCACCGCTGACGAACGCGTCTCCATGGTGACGAAGCCTACGTTCACGGAGCTGACGGTCACACCGAGCGTCCGCCCAGACAAAGGCACCTACAGCCTTCATCTGGAGAACGACGTCACGGCCGTCTCCGGAGAGATCGAAGTCAACGTCATCGGTAACAACACATTCTCCTTCATTTAGAATAGACATTTCATAATAACACAGTGTCAAGTGACTCATTTGGGTGAAAAGACTTTTGACAAACCAAAAAAATGTATAAACTCTTAATTTCCCTGATATGATTAACTAACAACCTCTTCAGGGTAAATCCAACACCTTACCCAATGCATGCTGGGTAAAGCCTCCAGTCAATAACAACCTTTGTGGTCCACTTTTCACTTTACTTTCTTAAGCAATTTTCTGTTTGCTTCCTTAATTCTCCCAGCATGCCCTAGTGCTCCTAAGGACTTCAAGGCGTCCGAGGTCACCCGACATCACGTCCACCTGATGTGGGAGGCTCCGGAGCACGATGGAGGAAGTCCAGTCACCCACTTCCAGATCGAGAAGAGAGAAGTGTCTCGCAAGACCTGGGCCAAGGTACGCCTCGTTTTTACCAACTTTAAAAGCTTCCTTTGAACGCAGCATCTTTGCAGGCTTAAACTGAAAACTCTCAAATCTTAAATAAAGCCCTGCATAAATACAGCATTTTGCAACTGTGTAGCCTTAAATCCCCTTTTACTGCAAAAAACTAAACATTATGAATAAGCAGATAGAAAAAAGGATTTTAAAGGTCTAGAAGTGGATCAAATCAGAATCACATTTTAGGTTAAAATTTTTGAGGCCACAAAAAGTGGAATGTTGTTTCAGGCAATGAATACGTCTACTGCAGCTCTTGTGTTAATTCATCACCGCTGTGTTGACGTTTTTCCAGGTGGCTACCGGCATCATGGACCTGGAGCACACAATAACTGATGTGGTTGAAGGAAAGGAGTATCTGTTCAGTGTCACCGCTTGCAACAAGTGTGGCCCCGGAGAGCCGGCGTACATCGACGAGCCCGTCAACATCTCCTCTCCTGCCAGTGAGTATTTCATCTGTCTGACGTTGATCAAATCTGAGTGAAGCTGACTTTATGACATCAGATCTAAAGAAATAGAGGCAACCATTTTGTTTGTTTTTGAGCAAATTTGATTTGAAGTTTTCACCAGGTACAACATTTCTTACACAAATATCCAGAATCTCATCTACATCCTGTCTATTTTCCCCCAGCTGTACCCGATCCCCCTGAGAACCTGAAGTGGCGTGATAAGAGCGGCAAGGGTATCTTCCTGTCCTGGGAGCCGCCGAAGTACGACGGCGGCGCCCCGATCAAAGGCTTCGTGGTGGACAAGTGTCAGCGTGGTACCGACAAGTGGGAGCCCTGCGGTGACCCCATCCCTGAGCTGAAGTAAGACCTGGTAGTTTGGGTCCACTTGTGTCATGTTCTTTATTTTTGGGACGATCTTGTATAAAACTGTTCTGTGCTCACAGGTTCCAGGTGACCGGCCTGATCGAGGGCCAGTGGTACGCCTACAGAATCAGAGCCTTCAACAAGTTGGGAGCCAGCCGACCATGCAGGGCCACCGATGAGATCCAGGCCGTTGACGCCAGAGGTACTTAGATCCTGATTTCAGATCAGGAACTGGAATAATGCTGCATTGTGTCAGGACGGGAAAAAAAAAACATTTTCCCCAGTTACCTTAGACAGGTTACTGGGAACAATGAGGCAATGTGATGGGAAAGAAATCTCTAAACATTACTCTTTATTCAAACAGAACGGAAAGGATTCTCAAGGAGCAAACACTTTGCATTCAGCTTTAGACTTCCTCATCAATAATGTCAGAGGCATTATCCTGCACTTAATCAGCACCATGCAGAAAATATTGTGATTTAAATGAAATGGGATCTGAAGAAGAGTAAAGGAACCAAGACTAATAACGGAGAAGAGTTGTGGGGTTGTGTGTAGTTTTCTAAACAGAATGTGTTCTTTTGGAGTAAATGCTGACCGTTGATCTTTGAACATTTCCAACAGAACCTCCAGAGATCCAGCTGGATGTGAAGCTGCTGGCCGGTCTGACCACCAGGGCCGGTACCAAGATCGAGCTTCCAGCCGATGTCAAAGGAAAGCCGGATCCCCGGGTGAAGTGGACCAAGGCCGACCACGTCCTGCGAGCAAACGACCGCATTGCTATTGACACCCAACCGGGACACTCCAAGCTGTCCATAGCCGACACCACCAGAGGAGACACCGCCACCTACATCATCGAGGCGGTCAACGCCTGTGGACGCGCCACCGCCACCATCGACGTCAACGTTCTAGGTACAGATGCTGGTTTATTATGGGATGTATGAAACCTAACCTGGACCCTAAACTGAAACGAGCTGTTCTCTTTAGCCAGAACATCCAGACTAGCAGTGCATCATTCAGCACACAAGCCACTTAACCTCTGTTCAAGCACTAGAGCACAACTTTTCACATTTCATACGTGTTCTTGTTACTCCTCAAAATAATTATTGGATGATTTAAGCAGCCAGCCTCCAAGTTCTAGTTAGCTGTTAGCATGTTAGCAAGTCTTTTCAAGCCAATGAAACAAATGTTTATCCTTCTTTTTGGATAAAAAAGCTAAAAAAGCTAAAAAAGCCATACCAAACACATAATTATGAATAAAACAAACCATACAGACTAAAAAACATTCTATAGTTTGTTCAGTCTTCCATCCATCCATCCATTTTCCGTAACCTGCTTATCCAGTTAAGGGTCGCAGGGGTGCTGGAGCTGGATCTCAGCTGTCAAGGGGCGAAGGCAGGGTTCACCTGGACAGTTCGCCAGTCTGTCGCAGGGCTTGTTCAGTCTTGTCATATGAAATGTACACAAACGATTTGAAGTCTTGTTACTTTAGAAATGTCTCAAAGTGGGCTGTTCATGAGACATAAACAACCTGGATGTCAATTTTGAGTCACTTTCACGTTGTTTCTCCTCCTCATCAGATAAACCCGGCCCTCCAGCCGCCTTCGACATCTCTGAGATCACCAACGAGTCGTGCCTCATGGCTTGGAACCCTCCCAGGGACGACGGCGGCTCGCCCATCACCAACTACATCGTGGAGAGTCGGCTGATAGACAAAGAGGAATGGGTGAAGCTGTCGGCCACGGTGAAGCACACCACTTTCAAGGCCTGCAAGCTCACAGCTTTGAAGGAGTACGTCTTCAGGATCAGCGCTGAGAACCAGTACGGCATCGGCGAACCTGCAGAGCATGTTCCAATCATTGCAAAGTATTCCTTCGGTAAGTTGTTTTAAACTGGTGTTTCATTTGAGCCTCTTTACTTAAGGTTTCATTCAACTTATTTTTACTTCCTACAAAATGTACCAAAGCACTGTATAATAATGAGATAAATATGAAACAAAATTTAAATCATACTCTAAACTAAAAAGAAATCTGGTTTGAATTGAAATCAAACACGGTCACTAAGCATCTCTATTTTCCACCTGTCAGATCCCCCTGGTCCTCCAACCAGAGTCACTCCCTCCGACATCGCCAAGGATGCCGTGACTCTGACCTGGTTCGAGCCGGACGAGGATGGCGGCAGTCCAATCACCGGATACTGGATCGAGAAGTTTGATCCAGAGAGCGACAAGTGGATCAGATGCAACAAACTGCCCATCAAGGACACAACCTTCAGGTAAATAATCACAGCCAATGAGGTGGAAGATATTTGCATGTGAAGAAGAGATGTGGAATATTTTGCTCACCCTGCGTTCATGTGGCTGCAGGGTGAAAGGACTCCCCACCAAGAAGAAGTACAGCTTCCGTGTTCTGGCTGAGAATCTGGCTGGACCTGGAAAACCGAGCGTAGAGACCGATCCGGTCCTCATCAAAGATCCCATCGGTACGTCTCATGTCAATCAGTGCTAATACTGCTGTAATCAATGTATTTATGACTATTTATCAAGATCACACTTCTATTTACTGTAAGAATAATAGGAATGGAAGTGAGAGTAATTGGATGGTTACAATACTGTACTCTTCTTCAGATCCTCCATGGGCTCCTGGTAAACCTGTCATCAGGGACGTCGGCAAGACCACGGCCCTGCTGGCCTGGACCAGGCCGGAGCACGATGGCGGGGCGAAGATCGAAGGCTACATCATCGAGTTCCAGAAGACCGGAAGCGAGGAATGGATCCGCATCGCAGAGGATGTTCCTCAGACTGAGCACCAGCTGCAGGGCCTGATGGAAAAGCAGGAGTACTCGTTCCGGGTCAAGGCTGTCAACAAGGCCGGCGAGAGCGAACCCAGCGAGCCCAGTGAGCCGGTGGTCTGCAAGGAGAGACTTTGTAAGTACAAGTTGTTTTATTCAAATACAAAATATGGGCATACCCTAAAATTCCTTGGCCAAACAAGACAATCTAGCTATACATTTTTGCTGCTGAATCACATTTGGTCCTCTTATCTGTGAAACTAAAAATCCTCAACACAAGACATGTACGCCCGGGAGTTAAAGACTACAGCATGCAGAACGTGTTTGGAGATCCTCAATAAGTCAAACCCGTCTTTAATTCACCTTTTTCTCTTCAACAGATCCTCCGTCGGCTCCTCAGTGGCTGGAGGTGGCCAACATCACCAAGATCAACGCCGACCTGAAGTGGCAGGCGCCAAGCAGCGACGGAGGCTCGCCCATCACCAACTACGTGGTGGAGAAGAGGGACGTGAGGCGGAAGGCCTGGCAGTCTGTCGACACCACCATCAAGGAGCTGAAGTACACGGTGACTCCTCTGAACGAAGGGTCGCTGTACGTGTTCCGTGTCGCCGCTGAGAACGCCGTGGGGATGGGTGAATTCTGCGAGCTGGAGGACGCCGTGCTCGCCAAAGACACTTTCAGTAAGTTCTCAACGGAAACCTGCATCATACGTTCTTATCAAGTGGCAACATACAGTGCTGAGAAATGAAGCCAAACGCTGCAGTGTCAAAAAGTTCCTCAAATGGCCACTTGAGGCTCCAAAGGAGAGTCGATCTCTATAGACATGTTAAATGAAATGTTTACAGCCTGGTACAAACAACAATTATTCTCTTTAGTTAATATCCTCGTTCATAACAACTGTACAGGGGGAGATTATTAAATAACTCTTGAATGATATTAAAGCCTAAAGTTAAAAATGCATAATTAAGGAGGTGACCTCTTTGAGAGAATCTTCCAATCAACTTGGCAGTCGGAAATGACCGAGAGTTGATCACATTGATGAGTTGGGGTGCTAGCTGTCTTCAGACTCTCAGTATTTTTTTATCTTAATTTTAAGACCCTGCAGAGACAAGAAGTTTCAGACAATTAAGTCTGTTAATGTTGTATATAGGATATTAATGTTTATCATGTTCTATGCAGCAACTCCTGGACCTCCTTATGCCCTCACGGTGGTGGAGGTCACCAAGAGACACGTGGAGCTGAAATGGGAAGCTCCCAAGAGCAACGGTGGAAGACCCATAACCAAGTAAGACCACATACTGCTGTAAAACTACTGTGTAGACTACTGTGAGGTCATGTACATAATGAGTGGGATGTGATTATGTGGAAAATGTAAAAAGGCCATGAAGCTATGTTACCATCCAGACTTTGTTCCATGAGTAACAGAGTAACTGCTCCTCAGGTACGTGATTGAAAAGAAGGAGAAGCTGGGAACTCGCTGGCTAAAGTGCTGCAAGACTCCAGACAAACAGACTCAGTTTAAGGTGACGGACGTGGACGAAGGCTCTGAGGTTCAGTTCCAGGTCAGAGCCGAGAACGAGGCCGGAGTCGGAGATCCCAGTGAACCCACGGAGGTCCTCACCATCGAGGATGCAACCAGTAAGAGACCATCAAATATTCATAGCAGATTTACTGATATGGATTTATTCTTGTGCCCTTCTGCTTAAATCAATACAATACAGTCAGTCATTCCAGATGTGAACTCAGACATTCTCCTCTCTTTCCAGGCGCTCCATCTCCTCCTCTGGAAGTGACCATCCCCGACGCTAGCAGGGAGCACATCAACGTCACCTGGAAGCCTCCGGCCAAAGACGGCGGCTCCCCGATCACCGGCTACCATGTGGAGGTGGCCGAGGCCCGTCCGGAGCTGAAGTGGCTCAGGGTCAACAACAGACCCATCAAGGAGCTCAATTTCAGGATTGACGACGGAATCAAACCAGAGAAGAAGTATGTCATCAGGGTTCGAGCCATCAACTCTACTGGCGTAAGCGATCCGTCCGAGATCTCTGACAAGGTCTTCACCAAGGATCCCGACTGTAAGCATGGACAGGATTTAAATAACGAATTCAAAAGAAGTCTAATCAACACATATACCAGCTATCAATACTAATCCTGTCCTCTGGTCCCAAGGTGCTCCAACCATGGATTTGGAGGCGCAGGACGTGGTTGTGGTTGAAGGCGAGAAGCTGCACCTGAACATCCCCTACAGGGCGATCCCCACACCCAAGATGGTTTGGCAGAAGGACACCGTGGAGTGCAAGGCTGACGCCAGGCTCTCCATGACAGTGGAGATGAACAGCGCTCACCTGGATCTGCTCAAGTGCACACGAGCCGACGCCGGCGCCTACGCCATCACCCTGGAGAACAGTCTGGGAACCGCCACCGGGACCCTCAATGTCAAAGTCATCGGTAGGATGTGCTTCATATAATTGTTCCCGGGAAATATAACACAGTACTTTGTTTAAACGTTGAACTCATGCATTTCAGTAATAACATATTACAGATGAGGAAGACTCATCCTCTGACACGTTTATTCTTCCTTCCAGGACTTCCCGGTCAGTGTAAAGACATCACCTCCAGCGATGTCACCAAGAACTCCTGCCAGATCAGCTGGGAAGCCCCGGAGGACGACGGTTGCACCCCCATCGTCAGCTACACCCTGGAGCGCCGCGAGGCCTCCAAGAAGACCTACGTGCCCGTCACGTCGGGAGAGAACGTCCTGACCTGCACTGTCAAAGACCTCTACGTCAACTGCGAGTATCACTTCAGGGTGAAGGCCGTCAACAAGGTCGGAGCCGGACAATATCTGGAGCTACGCAACCCCGTCATCACAGAGGAAGTCAAACGTAGGTTTTCACCTCAATACCTTCAAAGGGCTGATCAGTGTAATCATTGTGGCCTTTTCAATCAACCAATAGGATAAACCCATCAATTAAATGAGATGAAACTTGGTGCATATACTTTTTTTGTCAAACCTTGTGCTCATGCCTATGGAAAGAGCTCAGACATTCAGTATCTGTTGTTAATATCAACTCCACAGACAAACCCGACCCACCCATCCAGGTGGAGGCCCAAGACCCGACATCCAAGTCCATCAAAGTCACCTGGAAGGCTCCGGACTCCGACGGCGGCTGTCCCATCCAGGGCTACATCGTAGAGAAGATGGAGAAAGATGGCGACCGCTACGAGAGGGTCACCCCGAGCTTGGTCCCCGGCTTCTCCTATGTGGTGACAGGCCTGACGGAGGACGTGGAGTACCAGTTCAGAGTCCGAGCCGAGAACGCCGCCGGAGTCAGCGAGCCGTCCCGCAGCACGCAGCTCATCAAGGCTGCAGACCCCGTTGGTAAGAAAATCCACAAACGCTTTCAAATCAATTATTGACTTGAAAACCTTAGAAAAGAAGTAGATACATATCACAACTCTTCTTCCATTTTCAGATAAACCAAAGGTCACCCTCCACGCTCGTGTGCAGTCCGGTCTGTGCATTAAGAAGGGCGAGGAGATCCGCATTGATGCCTACATCTCCGGCTCCCCGTATCCCAAAGTCAGCTGGCTGAGGAACAACGAGGACGTCACCAAAGAGCCGACCAAGAAGATCGTCCCCGTGGTCAAGAAGAAGAAGAAGACCGGGGCCAAGGTTTGTGTCCTCAGAGAGTCCTGAACATTTTAATGCATAACTACATATCATTAAAGAATTCAAACATTTTCCTTCATCCCCTTCAGGTTCCTGAACCAGTGGAGGAGTTTGTGACTCCAATACGTGAGCGTCTGGGTCTGGATCAGACCAAGAGGGGTCAGACTGCACTGATGATCCGCGACGCCATCAGAGCCGACCACGGCGACTTCATCGTCCAGGTGGAGAACACTCACGGTGTCGCCACCGCCTGCTGCATCGTCAACGTCCTTGGTAAGACGGACGTTTATTTATTTCATAAGAACCTGCAGGTCACATGACTCCTCAGTGAGGTTTAGTCAGATGACTTCTGGTTGAATTTGATGGTAACAAGTACAACTGCTGAAAATGAATCAAGTTAGCTTCTTTAAAAAATATAATGTGACATATTTTTAAGAAATTAAACTAAATTGAAATGGAAGAAAAGGAAAAATGACATGTAATTTGTTAAAAAGGGTTTGTTTGTTGATTAAGAGCCATAAAAGATACATTTCCAAACAATCCCAACATTAATCCTCCTGAGATTAAATGTTGAACCGACTCTGCTGCAGACAAACCCGGCGCTCCGATCAACTTCACCTTCGAGGAGATCAGGAACACCTCGGTCATCTGTAACTGGGAGCCTCCCGAGGACGATGGAGGCAGCGAGATCCTGAACTACATCCTGGAGAAGAAGGACAACAAGAACGAGGAGATCGGCTGGATCACCATCACCTCCACGCTGAAGGGCACCAGCTGCCCCATCACCAAACTCATCGAAGGGAAGGAGTACATCTTCAGGGTCACCGCCGAGAACAAGTTCGGCGCTGGTCCGCCGTGTGTCTCCGACCCTCTGGTCGCCAAGAACCAGTTTGGTAAGTAAAGAACAGCAAAGAAACTTAAAAAAATTAAGCAATTAGCAGCTTTATAGCAGAAAATGATCACCAGAGAGTGATCTGACACGCTGATGAGTTTAAAATAATTTACATTATATAAATGCACACATGTTACACTGTTATCTGAACCAACAACATATATGAATTTTAAAAACTTTTTTCTAAACTTTGGCACCTCCTGGTGGTCGTATCAGGAAAGACACATTGAACCCTGTTCTTTATCCCTTTTCAACAAATGTAAAAAGAGCGTTGAGTCACTCTTCCTCTCTCGCCCCCCCTCAGATCCTCCCGACGCTCCCAACACCCCCAGAGTCCACGAGGTGACGGCGAGCTCCGCCCACATCTCCTGGCACGAGCCTAAGGATAACGGCAGCCCGATCCTGGGCTACTGGATCGAGAGAAAGGAGGTGAACAGCAAACACTGGACCCGAGTCAACCGAGCCCTCCTCAACTCTCTGGATGTGAAGGTCACCGGCCTCATGGAGGGACTCACCTACATCTTCAGAGTGTGTGCCGAGAACCTGGCCGGGCCCGGGCCCTTCAGTGAGCCCACCGACCGCACTGTCGCCATGGACGCCATCCGTAAGTTTCCATTGCTAACCGACGTGTTCAGTAAACACAGACCACGGAGAATAAGCTATTGTTTTATTTAGCTGAGTCTCAGATAGCTGGACAGAACGCCGCCAACCAGTTCAACTTTAAATTGACTCATAGCACCACCTGATGCGGTGGAGGGCGAATCATCGTTAAGTTAAGAGTTAAAATCATTGGCGCAATCAAAGCGGAAAGATTGAGCCATCACGAGATATTCTTTTGTCTTTGTATGATACATTTGTTTGTACTTCTAAGAAATGCATTATTTGTTTCTGAAGCAGGAAGTATTTGAAACCATTTTTATTTTTGGAATGTTTTGTATGTCAAAATCAGCTCTATAACAGACTTCTTTGTGTATATTCTGTACATTTAGCGCCCCCTTATGGCCGCTTATATATTTCATGGCACATTGGAAGGACAAAAAGAAACACAACTTAAAGGGCCAATACAGTGTTTTTCATATGTTATCCTAAACAGACTCGACTTTGACGAGCATTGGCTCCGGACTCATGTTTCCATCAGTGCTGCTGACTGAAAAGAGCAAATTGATCTTGACTTGTACTTTTATTGCCCCCTTGTGGCTGATTAGAAGACCATAAAATGCTGGAGGCATCAAATAAGTTAGGAAATGATGCATTAAATATTTAATAAGTGGATGCACAAAATAAAATTCAACGGTCTTGATGCTTCTTACCAATTTAACCCCCCCCCCCAGTGCCTCCTGGCCCCCCATTCCATGGATCGTGGACACTGGGAAGGATTCAGTCATCGTGGCCTGGAAGCCCCCTCTGTACAACGGTGGAGGAGACATCCTGGGATACCACCTTGAGAAGGTGCAGGAAGTTCATTCACTAACTTCTCGTACGTCGTCTGGAGCTGACGTGTCCTCTGACGTGGACCTGTGATGTTAAACTCTGCTTTTCTGATCCCAGGTTTTAGCCGGAGAGAAGGAGTGGACTCGCAGCACAGAGTTCAGGTGTAAAGAGCTGACGTACACCGTGACCGGTCTGACCGAGGGAGCAGATTATTACATCCGCGTCATCGCCATCAACGATGCCGGGCCTGGAGCTCCCGGTGTGACCGAACCCGTCACTGTCAAAGAGCCTGAAGGTACGGACCGTTTCATTATCCACCAACGAGGCGGTACTTTACCTCTCTACGTTTTATGTCAGATTGAGTTTTGGTTTTAACAAAAGAAGAATGCTCAGTTGTTTCTGAAACTGCCTCAGAAAACAAGTTGAAAATCAAATTCAACACTTCCTGCAGCTGCTTCACAGTAAATGCTTTCCAGTCAGGAGAATTGGTGCTTTTACTGTGAAGGAGCAACAGGAAGTGTTCCACGTTATGCTTGTCCTGGTTATGAGATGTTTGATCAATTTAAATCCAAGACTGACTCTCTCTGCTGTCCCTGTTGTTCAGAATCTCCCGCTGTGGACTTTGACTCCTCCGTGAAGAACGGCGTCATCATCAAGGCCGGCGAGCCGCTGAGGCTTCCCGCCGTGGTGACCGGCCGACCCCAGCCCGAAATCAAATGGGCCAAAGACGAGGCAGAAATCGACAAAGAGCGTATGATCGTAGAGACGGAGGGCAAGAACACCACCCTGTTCATCAAGAAGGCCGTGAGGGCGGATTACGGAAAGTACCAGGTCACCGGCACCAATGGCAGCGGGACCAAGACCGCCCAGACCAGAGTGGACGTTATGGGTCAGTGTTTATGGAATACACCACATTTAATCCAAAACATACAGCCGCTCAGCTTTCTGAGTGATTTACAAACTAACAACCAGCTGAGCATTAACTGGTTCGTAGTGCAGAAGAGAACAAAAGAGTTGTGATCTTCAGAAGATTGATATTTGCTTTGAGTGTTTTACTTCACAGACTGGGCTGATTGAGGCACTCCCAGTTAAATCGGGAGGTGATTC
>NC_072464.1:25961030-25988530 GCF_027596085.1 Anoplopoma fimbria | reverse complement strand
CCTGTGCTGCTCAGTCCCTGGTGGTTCCAGACCTGATCAACGGCCAGGAGTACCTGTTCCGCATCCGGGCTGAGAACCGCTTCGGGTTTGGCCCGCCCACTGAGACCATCGAGGGCACCAAAGCCAGAGATCCAATCCGTACGTCTGCTCTCTGTTCTGATCTGACCGGCTCTTATAACAGTTACCAAAAACAATGGTCTTTAGTTTTAGACAGAAAGCTCAACTTCAAATCCAAACGAAATATTTGGCCCACATTGATCCTGATACAACAGAACTGACTAACTCTACCAGCACCAGCAGTAAACCTCATGCACACTTCTTCTCAGCAGTGACATTTGATGCTCTTTTGTCTGCAGATCCTCCCGATCCGCCCACCAGGTTGAAGATCCAGAGCGTGAGGAAGGGCGCCGTGAAGTTGACCTGGAAGGCTCCAAAGAACGATGGCGGTTCACCCGTCACCCACTACAGTGTGGATCTGCTCTGCTGGGAGGCCAGCAGCGCCCAGAAGGAGTCCTGGAGGAGGTAAACCTTCACCCCAGAGGTCCTCATGGGTCCACTTAGATCTTACTTACTTGGGACCGAGTTAGACCAGGTCCAAGTTATATCCAGTTCTGTTTCTACCTCTTTTTGAGTCTACAGTGTTTTGGATTGAGTCCAAGACCAGGTCGATGGTCCCCGGTCCTCTTTACTGATCACTTTATTAAAATATGATATTCACAATCCATCAGGACTTTGTTAACTAATCACTGATTGGTCCAAATGTTGTCTCCCTCAATCATTTTGACATCCGTCCACTTAGATCTGGAGCAGAACAATCTTTACAGAACTTTTGTGTGTTCTCTAAGATTTGATTCTAAAACCCGATCTGTTGGAAACTGTGCCTTCACAGTTTTGTTTCATAATTTCTTCTTTTCTCCTGCAGTTAAAGTTACACTTTACAATTTCTTTCTCATTCTGAAGCACAAAATCTGTGGTTCTCCCAACTATTTGAATTTTGTAACCATGAAACATGAATTCATTTGCCGAACATAAAGTGTCTTTTAAAGAATAAAGAAGGGATCTAGTGTTCCATCTGGTTTCCCTTCGCTGTAAAACATCTTCAGCACTGAGGTGTACTTTTGTTGGAGTCTCCACTGATTACAACTGAACCGTCTGTGACCTCCAGGTGCAACCGGAGGGACGTGGACACCACCAGCTACAAGGTGGAGGACCTGACGGAGGGAGACGAGTACGAGTTCAGAGTGGTGGCCTACAACGAGGCCGGACCCAGCCGACCCTCCACCACAGCCGGACCCATCGTCGTCCAGGACCAGACCTGTAAGACCGGCTGCTTTATGAAGGAGACTCTTTAATATCAGCAGTGAAAAATATCAATGTTTCATTTCAGCCCATTTCAATAACTAACCTCCATGAAACCACCCAGACTCTCAGCACTATGTCACTATTAAACTATGCAAAGTTTCATCAGGCTTCATGAGTTGAACCACAATCCTCCAGTCTTCCATAAGAAGCCTTAGAATGTTAAAACCCTGGTCCTTCCTGCTGCAGGCGCTCCGTCCATCGAGCTGAAAGAGTTCATGGAGGTGGAGCAGGGATCCGACATCAGCATCGTGGCCACGATCCGCGGCTGTCCGTTCCCCACGCTCACCTGGTACAAGGCTCCGCCCCACAAGTCAGACAACAAGGTGGAGGTTCAGTACGACGAGCACATCAACAAGATGGTGTCCGACGACGGCTGCACGCTGCTGATCCAGCAGGGCAAACGGGCCGACACCGGCCTCTACACGCTGGTGGCCTCCAACAACATCGGCAAGGCCTCCAAGGAGATGAGGCTCAACGTGCTCGGTATGAACAGAAACGCCGACCACGGCTGGTCTATGTCCCAAATATATACAAATATACATTTATATGTTTGTTCAGGAACTTATTAACCTCCCACAGCCTGACACGTCTCAGCATGTGATCAGTTCACTATATAATATAAAGTATTTGTTATGGAAGACAGCTGATCTTTACCCATAAAATTCAGCTCTCGTGTTTGTTCTTCTACCAGGTCAGTGAAAGAATACAATCTTTTATTTCTGATTTTACAACCATTTGATTTTAGTTTAAAGTAAATAATAAATAAAAACAAATCAGTGTCATTGAAACAGAGAAATCATGTTTTTAAAACTTTTGATTAATTATTAATTAAAATCTAAGAAATGCATCTGTTATTATTAACGTTAATGAACATGGTTAATGAAAAAGTAATAATATCAGATATATCACTGTATAATACAAATATAATACTCTTATTACACTGTTTATTTTTGTTACTCTATCATTTCTAATATATTTCTACGTTAAAAATCTCTTCCATAGGCAGCAGTATCAGTGACCTAACAACGACTAACAACACACCATAATAATAAGAATTAAACAAAAAGGGAACACAAATAAAGAAAAGCCTCATGAAGCCGTCTAAACGTGTTCTCCTTTCAGGCCGACCCGGTCCTCCCTCTGCTCCCATCAAGTTTGAGGAGATCGGCGCCGAGAGGATCACGCTGTCCTGGCTGCCGCCGAAGGACGACGGCGGCTCCAAAGTCACAAACTACGTCATCTGGAGGCGCGTGGCCAACAGGAAGACCTGGGTGTCCGTCACCAACGAGCCCAAAGACCGGATCTGGACGGTGGAGAGCCTGATGGCGGGACACGAGTACGTGTTCCGCATCATGGCCCAGAACAAGTACGGAGTCGGGGAGCCGCTGGACAGCGAGCCCGAGGTGGCCAGAAACCTCTACAGTGAGTTCAACAGCACTCTGATGCTCAAGCTGCAATGACAGATAGAATGTGAAGTTCTTCAAAATGTCTCTTATAAAGTTTACTTAACCCGTTATCACATTAACATGGGCGGCTGTGGCACATAAGGTAGAGCGCTTGTCCCGTAACCACAAGGTTGGTGGTTCAAACCCCTCTACCGGCAACATGCCGAGGTGTCCTTGAGCAAGACACCTAACCCCAAGTTGCTCCCCGGGCGCTTCATTGCAGCCCACTGCTCCTCCAGGATGGGTTAAATGCAGAGAAATAATTTCCCCATTGTGGGACTAATAAAGGATTGATTATTATTATTATTATTATTATTATTAAGGTGTCTGAACATCACTCACAAGGAAAAACAAATATAGTATTTGAACACAAATTTGACCAGGAAAGCCTCAACAAGCCATTTAAAATCATTCATTTTATAGGTGTTTGACAACTAAAAGTACATATCATAGGATCATAATCATTAGTGAAGCAGTTAACAACCCATTATATACAACTTTAAATAGAACCGAAAGAATATTGAGACAATATTGAGTCACATGTTACAGCAGCACAAACTGAGAGGATAAACTATATGAATTAAATACATAAAACTAAAATGCCACCATACTTTAATCTGTTTAAATTAAATGTACAAACTTTTTTGCAAATTAAATGCTGATCCAATTTCTATGTAATAAGTATGAATAATAAATCCAATTGATCATAATATTTCAAAGAATGTTAAAATTAACTTATTTAGCAATTAATTAAAACAATTATGATATTAAAATAGTGTTTAATATATAATGATTTAAGTGATATATTACACATCAGTACTACTAATACTTATACTCTTAAAGTTATAATAATAATAGTAATCAAAGTTCGTCTTCATGCTTTTGAACTAAAATATAAGGAGATAATTCCTGTTTTTGTTCATCAAAAAGTCTGAATAAATACTTCACTTGAAGGTCGACATGGATTTAATGAAAACCCTGTTCACAAGTCAAATAACACTAGAATGAACGTATTCTTGTAATTCACTACTTGAATCCTTCCCTACATTGTTCTAAATGTTCCAGAGATTCCAAAAGGACACCAGGATGTAAACAGATAATGATCACTGACGTCCACTGCGATACTTTGATTCAATCCTCTAACGCTCGTTCCTTCCTGCAGCCGCCCCCGGTCAGTGTGAGAAGCCGACGGTCAGCGGTGTCACCATGGACTCCATGACCGTCAGCTGGGAGGAGCCTGAGGACGACGGCGGCACTCCGATCAACGGCTACTGGCTGGAGCGGAAAGAGACGACGGGAAAACGCTGGACCCGCGTCACCCGCGACCCCATCCGTCCAATGGGCATGGGCGAGTCGTTCGTGGTCAGGGGACTCATTGATGGCTCCCAGTACCTGTTCAGAGTATCCGCCATCAATGCCGCCGGACCCGGACTCGCCAGCCCCCCCACAGACCCCATCTTTGCCAGAGACCCCATCTGTAAGAGTTACACACTGACACCACACAAGTTAGTGTTTAATTACACAGAGCAGGTTGTTAACAGTCCGTCTCCTCCTTTAGCCCCGCCCTCTCCTCCAACACCGAAGGTTTCTGATTGGACCAGGTCCACGGTGGACCTTCAATGGATCCCTCCACTTAAGGACGGAGGCTCTAAGATCATTGGTTACTGGGTGGAGTACAAAGAGGAGGGCACCGAGGCCTGGGTCAAGGTGACTACATCTTTATACCGTCGTTGATCTCAGGATAGGACTCGTTTTATAGACGGCAACTTTAAAAACTCCATGTTTGTGTTTTTCAGGCCAAGGAAACGGAAATCCGAGGCACCCGATTGGTGATCCCCGGTCTGAAGACTGGCGGCAAATACAAGTTCAGGGTGACTGCGTTTAATGCTGCCGGTAACGGCGAGCCAGGAGAAGTCCCAGAGGTTCTGGAGGTCAACGACAGAACCAGTGAGTTGGTCTGAAAGTCTAAGACGGTTGCACATTGCTTTCAAGTCAAACCATCGATTCCTCAACAATGTCACCTGTTTGGTTGGAACAAGCAGACTGTAACGTTGAGTTTCTTCCCCACAGTTGCCCCTGAGGTCGACCTAGACGCCTCCGTGAAGGAGAGGATGGTGGTCCACGCCGGCGGTGTGATCCGTATCATCGCCTACGTGTCGGGCCAGCCGTCCCCGGAGGTGACCTGGAGCAGAGACGGAGCTGCGCTGCCTCCTGACGCTAAAGTGGAGACGACAGCCATCAGCTCGTCTCTGGTCATCAAACCCTGCACCAGGAAGCACCTCGGCGTTTACACGCTGACCGCCAAGAACGCTGGAGGGGAGAAGACGAAGAACATCACCGTGGAAGTTCTGGGTAAAATACAGTTTTATGTCTAAATGAGACAGCATTTTAAGACTCTTCATTATTTCAATGTTTAAGTTAAACCCATGTGTGTCCTCTCTCAGACGTCCCCGGCCCCGTCGGCATCCCCTTCACCGCAGAGAACCTGACCACTGATTCCTGCAAACTCAACTGGTTCTTCCCTGAGAATGACGGCGGATCTCCTATCAGTAACTACGTCATCGAGAAGCGCGATGCCGAGCGCAAGGCCTGGACCTCTCTGTCCTTTACCGCCAGCAGACAGAATGCCGTGGCTCATGGCCTCACCATTGGAAAGTCCTACTTCTTCAGAGTGGCCGCTGAGAACGCCATCGGCATCGGACCCTTCATTGAGACCGCAGCCGAGCTCATTGTCAAGGAACCAATCAGTGAGTTTAGTTAAACTTAAATCATATTAACCACTGGTCTATGAAGGTCGGAAAGCTGCAAGATGGGAGGAATATTTGGTTTAAGAATATTCTGAATTATAAGATTATAGTAGATTTTTGAGAATAAAGTCATTTTAGAAAAGGCAAGATTTTGAAGACAAAGGTCAGAATTTTAAAACAAAAGTAAGAATGTTAACAAAAGACTAAAGTCATTTTTAAGGTATGATGGACAGAACTTGAATTTTTTAATACGATAAGGTAAACATTTGGGGATCTCAGTTCTCTGTTTAATCTCAGAATTAAAACTGAACAGAAAGGAAGTTCCCATCTTCAGAAATAAAGAACCGTCCGTATGTCTCTGCTCATCTCAGGTGTGCCCGACCGGCCCGAGGAGCTCGAGGTCACCAAGGTCACCAAGGACTTGATCAGCGTCACCTGGAAGGCGCCCAAGTTTGATGGTGGCTCAGAGATCACCATGTACATCCTGGAGGCCCGTATGATCGGCAAAGACAAGTTCACCAGAGTGACAAAGGAGAAGCTGATGGAGAGGAAGTACACCTACGATGGCCTGAGGGACGGAGACACCTACGAGCTCAGGGTCATCGCCGTCAACGAAGTCGGACCCAGCAAGCCGTCATTCTCCACCAAACCAATCACCTGCAAGGACGAACTAGGTGAGGACCAGCTGTTTAGTATGTTTCTTAGCAATTTCTGTTTTGAGAGACTTGAAATATTGCTGTTAAAAGTGAAACATTTGGAGTTCAGAAATGCGTCAAAAACACCAGTATCATCAGTAAAATGTAAGACAAAAGTAGATAAAGATACAACAACTAAATCACTGAATTAGATGAATAGAAAAGCAAAGACAATCCCCTGTGTTTACACTTTATCTGACTTTGTCCCCATCTTCTTATCTTACAGAGCCGCCGACCATCGAAGTGGACTTCCGCGATAAGATCATCATCCGTGTGGGCGAGAGCTGCCTGCTGCAGGGTCGCTACACCGGAAAACCTTCTCCGTCTATCATGTGGTACCGAGATGACGAGGAGCTGAAGGCCGACAAACACGTTATGTTCAAGAACACGCTGACCACCATGTCGCTCGGCCTGATGAAGGCAGAGCGCGAGCACAGCGGCAGATACGTGGTGGTGGTGGAGAACAGTACCGGATCCAGGAAGGGGGTCTGCAACATCACGGTTGTCGGTATGTAGGCGAAACTCCAGAGAAAATGTAGGTTTATCAAAGCTAGTATCATCTGCAAAAAGTAATGCAACTATAGATAAGATGCAGCAATTAAATCATTCAATTAGATGTTGAATAGGTCAAAGAATATACACCTGTGGGAAACCACAAGGAACTGTGCCTATTTACATTTCAATTATACAAGACTATATCAGACTTAAAAATCCAAGTCAAAGCTTTCAACTTTTGCTGATGTTCACTTGATATTGTATTTGTTTCTGGTCAGGCTCTGATGGCTGCAGTAGTAGAGTTGTTAGACATTTTTACCCGTGTTGATATGATACCTGAGTTTCAGTATCTGTGCCAAAATTACGCTTTAATTGATACTGTAAAATGAGAAATATAAACACAATTTTCTATAAAAAAGAAGCAAGAAAGAAACCAGCCAGTGTCTTCAGAAAAACGCAAAAGATATATAGGTGAGGTTCAGCAAAACAGTTATTGATTTAGATGAGAAATATAAGTTCTCTAAATAGAATATTGCCAATTGTTTGCAGCTGACGCAGACTGGAAACCCCAAAGCTGCAAGCTCTTCTGAATAATGCAGGGATTGCTTGTTCACAACAGTTTCCTTATTTGGGGATTCTCTCACACTGATGTCGTTTCTTTCATCCCTGCAGACCGTCCAACTCCTCCTGTTGGCCCGGTGGTGTTTGAGGAGGTGCACAGGGAGTACATGGTCGTCTCCTGGAAACCTCCTCTGGACAGCGGCGGCGTCGACGTCTCCAACTACATCATCGAGAAGAGAGACACCAACAGAGAAGTCTGGACCACGGTGACATCTGCCTCCACCAAGACCATATGCAAGGTTGGTCCAGATGGTTTGTCAACTAAACTCCAGTTGGCTGTTGCGTTAATTTAATCTGCAAATATGTCCAAATATGTGTACCTGACCCAGTGGTGGGTGTTGGCTAAAGTTCAGAGGTGTTTACATGTCATTTACTTCTCTCAGATCCCCAAGTTAACGGAGGGCAGGGAGTACATCATGAGGATCTCTGCTGAGAACATGTACGGCATCAGTGACCCTCTGGAGTCTGAGGAGATGAGAGCCAAAGATCTCTTCAGTACGTTCTTCTGTCAACCTTCAGACGCGCCTTTACTTTATCCAGTTTCAGTTCTCTTAAACGCAATTCTGGAAATAAAAATTTTGATCGATTCAATTTGAATCTGTTTTTGTTTTAGAATTTATCTTATTTTACTAATACATAATTCAACAGAAAAGATTTTACTTCAAAATAATAGTGCAGTGCATTCCTTTATAAATTAAAAACAGAGCTTTTTTTTCTTCTGCGGCCCCTGCAGGAGTTCCAGAGGCCCCCGAGATGCCAACAGTCAGGGAGGTGTATGCCACCAATGCCCTGGTGCTGTGGAACCGGCCTCGCGATGGCGGGAAACCCATCACCAACTATGTCCTTGAGAAGAAGGAGCCCAATGCCAAGAGGTGGTCCAGAGCCACCAGAGACCAGCTGTACCCGGCCACTCAGTACCGAGTCCAGGACCTGGTAGAGGGCTGTGAGTACGAGTTCAGGGTGATGGCTGAGAACGAGCTGGGAACCGGAGACCCAAGTGTCCCCTCCAAACCCATCCTCGCCAAAGATCCCATCGGTCAGTGCAACTGCAATTCATGCAAAATATATTTATTATTCATATTTGTGTTTTCTTCTAAGACTGTATTCTATATTCATATTTATTTATATCGTACGTTCTATATATTATTTCCAAACCAGCTTTTTGTATGTGCATAAAAACATTGACGGTTTGACAAGACAGGTCCATAAATTAAGTGAAGATGAAACATTAGTCGTTAGTATTTTTGATTAGTATTTATTTACTTATGTCGTACATTATGTGATGACTATGTCGCTTTTAACAATCATAATAGCATAGCTAATTAGGTGTAGTACTTTGATATTTGATTTTATATTTAAGTTCAAGTGTCTTTCTCAGTGTTTTGAATTGCACTACATACAAAATACAATTTAGATATTTATATTTTCAAATACTTAAGAATTCTAGTCCAAAGCTGTCATGGTACTATAGTACTATATAAAAAAAACTGTAATACAAAACTTAAAAATCATCCAACCTCTTAAGAAATTGATGAGTCTTGAAATATTGTTTCTGTCTATGTTTTCTAACAAAGGTTGCCAGGTTTAATATTTCTTGCCCATTCATTTATAGTCTTTGATGTCATCTCCTCACAGTGTGTCCCAGCCCTCCTGTGACCCCCGAGGCCTACGATAAGACCAAGGACTCTGTCAGCCTGAAGTGGAAGTTGCCCCGCCATGATGGGAAAGGCCGGATCTTCGGCTACCTCGTCGAGTACCAGAAGCCTGGTGCCGTGGAGTGGAATCCGGCCAACGAGACCCCAGAGCAGTGCCCAGACCTCCACTACGTTGTGACGGGCCTGGCCGATGGACAGGAGTACAACTTTAGAATCTTCACTGTCAATGCCGCCGGCAAATCTGAACCTGCATACGTGAAACAGACCATCAAAGTCCATGACAGACTGGGTAAGGGGCTCATTTATATCGCCTCTTTGTTATTTCTCAATAGCATGGTAACAGTTTTTTCAGAACAAATTCATTTATAAGTTTAGTTTTTCATTATTGGATTTGAGAAAAAACACTAAACATCCTTAGAACTTGTAAATCACACTTATTTTACCATTTTTACTTAAATAATTTTCCCCCCCACAGAGGAGCCAGAGCTGCTACTGGACGCAAACATGGCACGCGACCACCTGGCCATGCTGGGCACTGACATCACCCTGAGCGCCACCATTAAGGGTGTACCAACGCCCACCGTCAGCTGGAAGAAGAACGACGGTGACATTCCTTCTCACATCACCGTCGCTGTCACAACCAACAGCAGCAAAGTCTTCATCCCCAAGAGCGTCCGTGCAGATTCCGGCAACTACACCATCACTGTGGAGAATGCTGCTGGAAAGAAATCAGCAACCGTTGCCGTACTTGTTCTGAGTAAGTGAAACGTCTACAGACACAAATATGGGATTCCATTGGCCTTCAACATAAGAAACTGTTTTCTAAAGATGATATTTGAATTAAGTAAAGCTTAGATTTTACTCAAACCCTCTTTTGTTTCCACCAGACAAGCCGTCTCCTCCAAGAGACCTGGTGATCTCTGAGATTACCAGTGAGTCTGCCTACCTGACATGGAAGATTCCCGAAGACAATGGCGGTGCCGTCATCTCCCACTACGTCGTGCATAAGAAGGATGTGGCCGCAGAGCAGTGGGTTCCGGTCTCTCCAGCCAATAAGAAGCCGAGTCTGATGGCCATGTACTTGATGGAAGGAATCCAGTACATGTTCAGGGTGGCTGCTGAGAACCAGTTTGGCAGGAGCGACTATGTGGTGACCAGGACACCCATCAAGGCTCTAGATCCTCTCTGTGAGTAAAAGTCTTAACTATTTTGCCTATTATTTTCAAAATATTCATAATTTTTCATAATTTTGTGTAAATTGTGAAACTCCCAAATCCTGACGGCGCCACTCTCATTGGCTATCCTCAGTGTTATTCTCCAGTGTGTCTTCACTTCCAAATAAAATGAGTACATTGTTGTTGTTTTTAAATTCGTTATGAAAAAAAATTCCCACAACAAAACAAGAACCCAAACAAAAAATCTGAAAGCTGTAAGGATGACTCTTTCGGTTGAGAAAGTCTGAGATGGTTCTATACCATCTCATCTTTGAAAGTGTTGTGAATATAAATAAGTCCAGAATTTAAAACTACAAATAATCAGCAAATAATTGTTCTATCCTGGACATGTTTCAGATTCTCCTGGCCCACCGAAAAACCTGCACCACACTGATGCAGACAAGACAGAGGTGTGGTTGGCATGGGAATGGCCCGACCGCGACGGTGGAAGTGAAATCACCGGCTTCATTGTGGAGCACCAGGAAGAGGGCCAGACCGACTGGGTCACCTTCAAGACCGTCAGCAACAACCATGCCCACGTCACCAGTCTGGTGGAGGGAAAGACTTACCGCTTCAGGGTCAAGGCTCAGAACGCCATCGGTGTGAGCAGTCCTGACACCAGCGTCCCTGTTACCTGTCAGGAAAAGACATGTAGGAAACATCATTCGTATGGAGTTGTTTCTCATTGCAAATGCTGTTCCTGTTCTCATTTACAGGCCTGGAAACATCATAATGTTGTTATTGTTTTATTCTCTTTCAGTGCCACCAACTATTGAAGTTGATGTGAAGCTTATTGAGGGTCTTGTTGTCAAAGCTGGTACTGCTATTGCCCTCCCAGCCAAGATGACAGGCATCCCCATTCCCACTGCTAAATGGATGACCGATGGCAAGGAAATCACATCTGAGGGCCGCCATCACATTGAGACAGCTGGATCCTCTACCATCCTCAGTATCCCTGAGTGCCAGAGAGGAGACACTGGAGAGTACATCCTCACTGTGGCCAATCCTGCAGGCAGCAAGACCGTTGCCCTGCATGTCACAGTGCTGGATCTTCCAGGTCCACCCATTGGACCCATCAATATCTTGGAGGTTACTCCTGATTACATGATGATTCAATGGAGGGCGCCTAAGGATGATGGTGGCACGCCCATCATCAGCTACGTGGTGGAAAAGAAGGATGTGAAGAAGTCATGGGAGCCCTGGTCTGTTGTTAGCTCCAGCGGCACCGGCACCAAGGCCAAGGTGTCCAGGCTGGAGAAGGGCCGTGAGTACATTGTCCGTGTCCGTGCAGAGAACAAGATTGGCATCGGCGCAGGGCTTGAGAGTCCTCCCACTATTGCCAAGCACATGTTTAACCCTCCTGGTCCACCAGGCCTGCCAGAGTGCTCTGATATCACTGAGAATGCTGTGACAGTGGAATGGACCCTGCCTGACTATGATGGAGGCAGCCCCATCAGTGGATATGTGATTGAACGCAGAGAAATGACAGGAAAGTGGATCCGTGTCAACAAAACACCTGTGCTGGACCTCAGATACAGAGTCTCAGGCCTCTTTGAAGGCAACAGCTATGAGTTCAGAGTATTTGCTGAGAACGTTGCTGGTATCAGCGGGCCTTCTCCCACCTCTGACCCTGTTAAGGCCACTCGTGCCATCACCAAACCCGGACCCCCTGGCAATCTGAAACTGAAAGACTGGAGCAAGGCCTATGCTGACATCTGCTGGACCAAGCCTACAAGAGACGGAGGCAGTCCTATTCTGGGCTATGTTGTTGAGGTTCAAAAGTCAGGATCTGCCCAGTGGGACAGAATCAACAAGGACCTTATCAAGATGTGTGCCTACAGAGTGCCAGGCCTCATTGAAGGAATGGAGTACAGGATTCGCGTCAGAGCCACTAACAAGGTTGGAGACAGTGAACCCAGGGAGCTGGCTGAGACTATCATAGCAAAGGACATCCTGGTGCCCCCTGAGGTCGTTGTTGACGCATCGTGCCGTGACTCTCTGACTGTCAGGGCAGGTCAGATCATAAGTTTGATCACTAGGGTGAAAGGCAGACCAGACCCGGAGATCACATGGACCAAGGATGCCAGAGCCGTATCCCGGGACAAGCGCATTGAGATAAACAACAACTACCCTCTGTGTGAACTGGTCATCAACGATGCAGTCAGGTCAGACTACGGTAAATATGCCATTAACGCCAAGAACAGTAGTGGACAGGCACAAGCCACCATTATTGTCAATGTCCTGGACACACCAGGGCCTTGCCAGAACCTGAGAGCTGCTTATGTGACCAAGAACTCCTGTATGGTGTCCTGGGAGAACCCTGAAGACAACGGAGGCACTGAGATCAACCAGTACATTATTGAGTGCCGTCAGCCCAGCCAGAGAGTATGGACTGTGGTGTCCAATGACTGCACCAAGCGCTTAATAAAGGCCTCTCTAACTGAAGGCTGTGAGTACTTCTTCCGTGTCAGCGCAGAGAACAAGATTGGTGCTGGTCCAGCCACTGAGACCAAGGCACCTGTGCTGGCAGTTGATCCCATTGAGAAGCCTGGTGAACCCATTGACTTCCACATCTCTGAGATCGGCAAGACCTTCTGCTTCCTCAAGTGGAGGAAGCCAGACTATGATGGAGGTAGCCGTAACCTGGGTTATCATGTTGAGAAGAAACCAAAGGAGGCTGAGGAGTGGGAGAGGCTTCACAAGGGTGCTATCAAGGAGACTTACTTTATGGCTGACAGGTGCATCGAAAACCAGATCTATCAATTCAGAGTTCAGACTAAGAATGAGGGAGGCGAGAGCAACTGGGTGACCACACCTGAAGTTCTGGTTAAGGAACAGCTTGTGGAACCTGAAATCCAGATTAAACTGGATGGAACACTTGTGGTCAAGGCAGGAGACTCCTTTTCTATAGAAGCAACAGTGAAGGGCAAACCCCAGCCTGATGTCAAATGGACCAGAGATGAGAGCACAAAAGAGTTAAGGAAGGGCCTCAGGCTTCAGATTGAAACTGGTGCTGACTTCTCAAAGCTGCTGCTTACTGGCGCCAGGCGCACTGACAGCGGTAAATATGTTGTTACTGCCTCCAACAGTGCAGGAACCAGCTCTGCTCATGCTAAGGTCAATGTACTGGATAGACCTGGCCCCATCAGGGACCTCAAGGTGTCCGGTATCACCATCGACAGATGCCATTTGGACTGGGAAGTCCCAGAGGATGATGGTGGCTGCGAAATCTACAACTACATCATTGAGAAATGTGAGACCAAGAGGGGAGTCTGGTCGGTCCACTCCAATGCTGTTATCACTAATAAAGCTAACGTCACCCGTCTCATTGAGGGCAATGAGTATATCTTCAGAGTTCGTGCTGAGAATAAGATGGGTCCTGGCCCTGCAGAGCAGAGTGAAGCCATTGTTGCCGGCACCCAGTTCAGTGTACCTGACGCTCCTGAGGCACCAGAGGTCACCAAGATTGCCAAGGAGGAGATGACTGTGCAATGGTCAGAGCCCGAGAAAGATGGTGGAAAGCCAATCACAGGGTATCTGTTGGAGAAGAGGGAAGAGCATGCCGTTAGGTGGTCGCCTGTCAACAAGGATCCAATCCCTACAACTCGTTTCACGGTTACTGGACTACTGCCCCTCCATGACTACCAATACAGAGTCAAGGCTGTCAATGAAATTGGCATTGGAAGCCCAAGCAAACCTTCCCGTACCATAACTGCCAAGGACACAATTGGTAAGGAACCGATAATCCATTTTTCCTTGTGTTTACATGTTTTTAACAAATGTAGCTCATGATGGGATTGCATTAGTCAAAATCCACTGCTTCATCATCATACATCTTTATGTCTTCTTACAGAGCCTCCTGCACCACCTACAAACATGAAGGTCCTGGACAGCACCAAGTCCAGCGTTACCCTGGGCTGGACCAAGCCCGTATCAAATGGTGGAGCTCCCCTCATTGGCTACGTTGTGGAGATGAGGGCGCAGGGAAGTGCCAAGAAAGGAGACGATGGTTGGAAGAGATGCAACGTGGCAGCTCAGCTGGTCGTGTGCGAGTTCACAGTCTCAAGTCTGAATGACGAGCTTGTGTATGAGTTTAGAGTGTCAGCTCAGAACCAGGTGGGCATGAGCCTGCCCTGTGACCTGGAGGGTGGTGTGATCCCCAGGGAGATTCTCGGTGAGCGCTTTGTTCAATTTTAATTGCTTTAACTAGATGAGTTCATAGTTCCCACACAATAATATGGGGGAGGAACTAAGGATTATCATCAAGATGTGGTCTGTAATTGCAACATCAAGCTGACACCTGCACTGTTCCTTCCAACAGAGGCACCAGAGATTGACCTTGACGCAAATTTGAAGCAGGGCCTGACGGTGAGAGCCGGCTGTCCCATCAGACTATGCGCCACAATCAGGGGTAGACCACCTCCCACGGTCACTTGGAGGAGGATGGGTATTGACAACGTGGTCAGGAAGGGAAAAGTCGACATCATTGACACCATGACTTTCCTGGTCATACCGGACAGCACCCGCAATGACTCTGGCAAATACTGCCTGACGCTTCGCAGTCCTGCCGGAGAGAAGGCTGTGTTTGTCAACGTTAAGGTTCTGGGTCAGTCCTGGTTTTCTTTTATTTATACATATAAGTTCAACAGAGTTGCAGTCAACAATCACAAGTCATTTAACAGCAATCAAAACAAAATCTAAATGTCATGATCCATTTTTCCTGACAGACACTCCGGGACCTGTGATGAATCTGGAAGTTACCGACATCAAGCAGACATCAGCTATGCTGTCCTGGAGTCCTCCCGAGGTTGATGGTGGCAGCGAAGTCACTCACTACATTGTTGAGAAGCGCGAGATCGACCGCAAGACGTGGGCAACTGTCAAGGCCGAAGTTGAGAAGGATAAGATTCCCTTCAAAGTCAGCGGCCTCATGCCTGGCACCGAATACTACTTCAGAGTCACAGCTGTCAACGAGTATGGTTCTGGAGTTCCTAAGCTGTCACCTACTTCCTACCTGGCCTCTGATCCTGTCAGTACGTATCATCCCTTAGCCACACAATGTGACACCAGAACTCAGAGCTCAGCTTACAGCTGCCCAATGTGCTCAGTTATCCCTTTTCTTTTTCATAATTCATTAGAACCACTCAAACACACCGGTCTGTTTGACTTTTTCAGGCAAGCCCGATCCTTGTGAAAAGATTGAGGTTCTGGAGATCACTAAGAACAGTGCCACAGTCGGCTGGGTGAAGCCTGCAAGAGATGGTGGTGCCAAGATTGATGGTTATGTCATTGAATACATTGAGGTCAAACCTCCTCCAGAGCCTCCAGCACCTGTGGAGGTTTGTCTTGTGATTAAACATTTTTCTCTGACTTCATTTTCAAAAATCTCATCTGTTTTGTTATTGTGCTTGAAGTAAATTAAGGTAGGATGCATTTGCTAAAATACCCCATCCTCACTGCCAATTTACAAATATATATGATCTTATAGAATTTTGTAATTAGACCTTTTTTCATATTATTGAGTACATTTAAAAGTATTACTCTTCAACCCTCAATCTGCCACAGGTTCCAGAGGGAGAGGAGGCTCCTCCACCACCCCCACCGCCTCCAGTGGTAGAGGAGGAAGATGCAGAACCTGAAAAGGAAGTGTGGAACGCCTACACTACAGTGAAAGGTTTGACAATCAGCATCAGCGGACTGAAGGAGGGCAAGAGGTACAAGTTCAGAGTGGCTGCTAAGAACATCATGGGACAGAGCTCGTTCACCGAGACCAGGCAGCCAGTCGAGATCAAGGAACAGATGTGTAAGTTATTACGTCCGATTAATAAAAGATCATAAACAGTTTTGTAATGTCCAGTTTTCTCATATTCAGGACTTAATTAGTACTGGTTAGTGTACAGCTGATACCAGTATCCTGTAGCACAGTGATATACAGGAATAAAACAACTTTTTATTATTATCTCAAAGCTGCTCTCTGCTTCCCTAAATAATATATCCAATCTAATGAGTCAAATTGTCCACACCTTTAGTGGAGCCAAAGATCGTCATGCCAGAGACAGTGAGCGCCAGAGCCGGAGCCAAGCTCAGAGTGGAGGCGCTGGTTTCCGGAAAACCCACCCCGACCTGCAAGTGGATGCGTGGTGAGGACGTAGTCGTCCCATCGAGCCGTCTGGCCGTGCACCAATCTGGCAGCCTGTGTGTCCTGATCATCAAAGATGTGTCAAGGACAGACAGCGGAGAGTACAGCCTGGTGGCTGAGAACAGCTCCGCAAAGGTGGTGGAGTCCCTGAAGATGGTCATTAGAGGTCAGTGTAACCCACAATTAGATAATATGACGAAAATGAAAAAAGTAAGAAGATAAGTTACAGAAAAAACTACTTAGCATAATGGAGATTCTCCATGTTTAAATTCAACTTTTCTGTGTTTTAGACATCCCTGGTGCTCCCGAAGGCCCCGTGGAGATCAGCGACATCGACTCTGACGCCTGCTCCCTGTCCTGGCACAAACCACTGGAGGACGGAGGCAGTAATATCACCAACTATGTGGTGGAGAAATGCGATGTGAGTAGAGGCGACTGGGTGATGGCAACCTCTTCTGGTCAGAAAACCAGTTGCCGGCTTGGGAAACTCGTCCCTGGGAAGGAGTATGCGTTCCGTATCCGTGCTGAGAATCGCTACGGGGTGTCAGACCCTATTCAGTCTGACAGAATGGTTGCAAAGTTCCCCTTCGGTAAGTGAAATATGTCACCAGTGCGGTCCTTGATTAGCTTCAGATGTAAGCATCTGGCTGAAGGTTTTGTCATTATAGACAATATTCATTTTCTTTTGGGTTGTTTTTCACCAGATGTTCCTAGTGAACCCCTCAACTGCCGTATTAACAAGACCAACAAGGACTGTATGTTCGTTGCCTGGGATAAGCCTGAGAGCGATGGCGGCAGTCCAATCACAGTTTACTACATTGAGCGTAAGGAGAGGAACAGCCTGCTGTGGGTGAAGGCCAACGACAATGTAGTACGCACCACTGAGTACCCATGTGCCGGCCTCATCGAGGGCCTGGAATACACTTTCAGAGTGTCAGCCATCAACCGTGCTGGCCAGGGCAAACCAAGCAAGAAGACTGACTTTGTGACAGCTAGAACACCTGTTGGTACGTTTGACCCCTACACAACAACACCTACCTAACAAGCTTTATTTTATAAATGTAATCCTATTTCCTTACTTTTGCATATTGGATTCTTTGTTTCACAGATACTCCAGGTAAACCTGAGATCCTGGATGTAACCAAGAACTCAGTCACTCTGGTTTGGACCCGTCCCAAGAACGACGGTGGCAGCAAGATCATTGGCTACTATGTTGAGGCCATGCGGGTGCCAGGAGACACCTGGATACGTTGCAACACCAGCAGCCAGAATGTCCCAAGAGAGGAGTATACAGTGACTGGTCTGGAGAGAGACCTGCAGTACCAGTTTAGAGTCATCGCCAAAACCGCTGTCAATATGAGCAAACCCTCTGAGCCAACAGACCCTGTCTTGGTCTGCGCCGAGAATGGTAAGATGTTTTGATTTTACACTCCTGACCCGGCTGACAAACCAGTCACTACAATAACAACATTACTGTATCTTCAGCTAAACTGCCATATGATTGTGACTTTCTCTCCAAGATCTGAGTCTTAACACTTCTTTATCTCATCCTGACAAACACAGTTCCGCCAAGGGTGGAGCTCAATGCTAAGATGCAGAAAGGTTTGAAGGTGAAAGCTGGAGACACAATCCTCCTGGAGGCTGAGGTGTTCGGTAAGCCGATGCCCAGAGTGACCTGGAAGAGAGCTGATGACAGCCTGAAATCAGGTGAAGGCCAGACTCTCAGCCACGAGAGGAATCACTTCCAGCTGGAGATGACGGCAGTCACCAAGGATCACACAGGAACCTACACCATCCTGGCCGAGAACGCTAGTGGCTCCAAGACTGCTGAAATCCAGGTCGACGTCCTGGGTGAGTGCTTTCATCTTTACTTTAGGAATGTCTGTTGATACCCTACCAATACAGAAGTTAAAGGTTTACAGTCTATTAGCTCTATTCACATTAATGCATGATGTGATGTGCACACAGCTTCACCATAAACATGTTGGGTGATATTTCATTATTTTGTGTCTCTTCAGATGTGCCTGGCCCTCCTGCAAGTGCCAAATGCGTTGAGGTGTTTGCCACCAGTATCAAGTTGTCCTGGGAGCCTCCTCTGAAGGACGGTGGTGCTCCCATCAGCGACTACATTTTAGATAAGCGTGAGACTAGCAGGGCTAACTGGGCCCAGGTCTCTGCCAAGATCAAAGGCAATCTCCTTGAGTTCAATGTGGAGAAGCTGATTGAGGGTCGCGAGTACCAGTTCAGAATCCGTGCTGAGAACACATGGGGAGTTGGAGACCCCCTCATCACCAACCCCGTCATGGCCAAGAACCCATTTAGTGAGTCATTACCAGCATATTCTCTGGGTATTGCATTACAACATCAATGATAGGGAAGAATGTTAGAAATCAGTGCTGCAGTTTAAACTGGGTCTGATACTGTGATGTAAGTTTGATAAGTAGCAGCTACACCAAACCAGCTTACTGTCACGCATATTCTGTTAACGTCTAAAGCTTCTCATCACAATGAGTCCAGACTTATTTCTTATTGCTTATTTGAAACTTGCAATACTAAATTTCATATCAATGGTGTCCCTTCCAGATGTCCCTGGCCCTTGCGAGGCCCCAGTGATCACCAATGTGATCAAAGATCGTATGACAGTGAGTTGGAAGGAGCCTGCCGATGATGGAAAGTCCACCATCCTGGGCTACGTGCTGGAAAAGAAAGAGACCAAGGAGGTGAAATGGACCAAGCTGACCAGAAAACCCATGACAGAGAGGAGCCTGGACGTTACAGGCCTCACAGAGGGAGCCGAGTACGAGTTCAGAGTCAGTGCCGTCAACGTGGCCGGGGTGGGCAAACCCAGCGAGCCCTCCGCTGGCACCACTGCACAGAATCCTATCAGTGAGTCCTATAACCTCAGAGAACTTTGCATAGTATTTTCTTACTGAAATGATATATGTACGGTTGCTCACAAAGATCAAAGATTCTCTGTATGTGAACCAGCCTGAGTAAATGTGGTCTTCCCCAGCTCCACCTGGCCCAGTTGTGAACCCCAGTATGATAGACACAACCAACAGCACCATCAGCCTCACCTGGAACGCCCCCGCCAACAATGGTGGAAGCCCCATAATTGGATACTTGGTGGAGTGCAAGAGGACCGACACCACAGACTGGATCCGCTGCAACGTCCCCAGGAACCTGCAGGACACCAGCTACACCATCCAGAACCTCATTCACAAGGCCGAGTACCAGTGCCGCATCACTGCTGTCAACAAGGTTGGCTTCAGTGAGCCAGTTGAAGTACCCGGCAAGCATATTGCCAAGGACATCATGAGTACGTATGATTCAAATTCCTTGAACTGCATTCATTTTTAAGTAGAACAAAGTATCATTGACATAACAAGGTCATCATGTTAGCCGGATCACCTAAGCCATGTTTAAATTAAAAGGTCCTGGTGTATTTCAATTGACAAGATAGATAAGTTAATTTACACTATATTCCTCAGCAAAGTATTGTATTCTAATGTTTTTTATTAAAAAAAGAGCACAAAATGAGCAGTTTTCACAAATAAGACAACAATAGAAACAGAATAAGAACAATAATACCCTTATATTACACTGTCACTCATAAAACTGTCCTCTTTGTGTTCATGCAGTTGCTCCTGAGGCAGAGCTGAGTGCGGAGCTGAAGGAAGCCCTGGAGCTGCGTGCCGGTGCCACCATGAGGCTGTATGCCACCATCAAGGGCAGTCCCATTCCCAGGAGCACCTGGGCAAAGATGAACACCAACATCAAGGACCGCCAGGGCGTTGTCATGAAATCCACCAACACTGACTCCCTGGTGGTAGTTGAGAATGTCAACAGATATGATGCTGGCAAATACATTCTGAGCCTGGAGAGCTTGGCTGGCATAAAGGTGTACACCGTTGTTGTCAAGGTTCTTGGTGAGTGAAGGACTTTCATTGTTTCATCTCAGTTAGCTTGCTTTGATTGTACTCTGCAGAGACTGACTAGCCCCTCAGGGTTGGAAATATCAGAAAAAGGAATATGTTCTAGGTTTAGGTCCATATTTTAAGAGACACTGTTATGACGTGTTGTTGTATCTCTCCAGATACTCCTGGACCACCAGTCAACCTGATAGTGAAGGAGTCAAACAAAGACAGCGCCTCCATCTACTGGGACACTCCTCTGATTGACGGTGGCTTTGAAATCACCCACTACATCGTGGAGAAGCGTGACACTGAGAGGAAGGCCTGGTCCATTGTCTCCAACAACTGCACCAAGACGTCGTTCAAGGTGCCAGACCTGGATGCCGGACGGTCCTACTGCTTCAGAGTGTCAGCAGTCAACCAGCTCGGTGCTGGAGAGTGTTGCGAGACAGCCGACTCAGTCAAAGCATCTGGTGGGTTTGATGATAGCAGGTTTAGTGCTTCTTTTGTCTTTTGTTCTTGCAAATATCATACTCACTGCACTCATTTTTACTTTTCCAGAGGAGCCTGGGCCTGTCATGGACTTCAAGACTCTGCTGGTTACCAAGTACTCTTGCACTCTAAGCTGGAAGAAACCCCTCACCGATGGTGGCAGTCGCATCATCTGCTACGTGCTCGAGGTTCTCAATGGTGACGACAAGTACAAGGAGCTAATGAGGTCCAAGAACATGCAGTACAGTGCCAAGGACCTGGTGGAGGGCAGAGAGTACACCTACAGAGTCAAGGCTGTGAATGACTCAGGAGAGAGTGCAGCCAAGGAGCTGACTGTGGTCGCCAAGGACCAGATCAGTAAGTGGCTGTCCATATTCATACAAGTTACAAAGGAATAACTATTTAGGAATTGTTAAAGGTTCTCAATTCTTAATTCAGAGCATAGAGATTGCCTGCACGCGGCTCTCAACATAGGGATGGCTGAGCCAGTGGATAGCAGCAAACAACAGCAACAGTGCTGTCAGAGCTAGCAGTGTCTACCTGAGGGTGAACTGGAGGGTGGGCGCTCGGTTCCATGACAACACCGTCGATTGGGAGGATTACTCCTCTATATCTTTACATATTTGATAGTTGTTTGATGAGATATTAATGATCTAAATATCGTTTAATAAACCTTTAAGTAAAGTTTTGTAATACTCATTCCTTCTCTCTGCAGTTCATCCCAGCTGTGACTTGAGGGAGCTGCCCAACATGTGCTACATTGCCAAGGAGGGCAGCACCGTCCGTCTAAAGATCCCGATCATCGGCAAACCTACTCCCAAGGTCTCCTGGAAGAAGGGAGAGGAAGAGAACCTGACAGACACCGGCCGAGTGTGCGCAGAGTCTTCTGCAGTCAACACCACCCTCCTGATCAGGGACTGCCAGAGGAGTGATGCTTCCAAGTACACCATCACCGTGAGGAACAGTGCCGGCAGCAAGGAGTCCACTATTTTCATTAGGTAGGACTCAGACTGTACCAGGGCAGAGAATGTTATTGAACATGAAGAATAAGTTACATTATATAGATTACTGGCTGTGTATTAAAAAAAGTTAACAAAGGCTGAGAAAAGTCTAATTCTTTCGTCTCCTTTCAGGGTGGTGGGTAAACCTGGCATTCCTATTGGACCCGTTAAGTTCAAAGATGTTACGGCCGATGGTGCTACGCTGAAGTGGGTCGCTCCTAAGGATGACGGAGGCTCAGAGATCACAAACTACATCCTAGAAAAGAGGGACTCAGTCACCAACATGTGGGTGACTGTGTCCTCCACTGTGGAGACCAACACCATGAGGGTGACTGGTCTCCATGAGGGCACAGAGTACATCTTCAGAGTCTGTGCTGAGAACAAGTACGGCGTTGGAGAGGGACTCAAGTCTGAGCCAATTGTTGCTAAACATCCTTTCAGTAAGTGACTCAAACAGATTTTTTAAAAGCTCAATGATTAAGTGTTGAATTTACAAATTGAGCTTGCCCTGACTGCACAATATCACTGTTTTCCTACAGATGTTCCCGATGCTCCTCTTCCACCTCAGATCATGAGCATGCGCCACAACTCTGCTTACCTGGCCTGGTCTGACCCCAGAAAGACTGGAGGGTCTCCCATCACAGGTGCAGTCAGCTGGAACATTTCACTTACCTGTCAAACGTCTATGTTATTTAGTCGTATATTATATGACATACATTTTATCTTTGATTCTTATGTCACTTTAAAGCTAGGGTTGGTAATCTTGAAAAACTAGTGAGAGAATGCTAGATTTAAAGAATCCTCAAACCTAAAAACCCATCCCGGTGTTGCCAGTTTTTCTCCAATGACTGGCTCGCAGCACTAGCTCCAAAAGTTGCTAAAGCTAGCAAGAAAGTCTTCACGTCATCAACACTAACCGCCTCCCTTTAAAGCCCTTCCCCCAAAAATACCATTATGAACGTAAACAACTAACATGGCTATTGTTAGTACGCACAGCTGTCAAAATAGCAACTTGTGGAAGACTCCAGTGATGAGCAATGAGTGAATGGGCAGAATAAGCTCAGGTAGCTCATCCCGTTACATTCTCTATGAAATAAATGATTGGACAGCTTGTTACACTCCTGCAAAATCTCCTGCGACAGCAAAAGATTTTCTTCTTTTTCTAGTCGGAGCAAATAGATTTTTTGATTGCTGTCATGTTTTTGATGAAGATTACAAGCCCCTCCTTAAATGTGAATGTGAGCTTGATGTGGCTTTTGTTCCCCCCCCCCTTTGGTGCTACATTCAGGCTACCATGTTGAGTTCAAGGAGAGAAACAGTATGTTGTGGAAGAGAGCAAGCCCATCTGCCTTGAGGATGAAGGAACACAAAGTTACTGGACTGACTGAGGGTCTGGAATACGAGTTCAGAGTCATGGCAAACAACCTGGCTGGCATTGGCAGACCAAGTGCTCCCACCGATCCACAGGTGGCCCTGGATCCCATTGGTAAGTGTAAGAGTGGCAAAAAGTTATAAATGACAAATTCTGTCAAATATGCAACAACGCATTAATATATTTGTATCTGTATCATTAGATGCCCCTGGTAAACCTGATGTGATCAGCATCACCAGAAGTACTGTGACCCTGCAGTGGACTGAGCCACAGTTCGATGGTGGCCACAGACTGACTGGCTACATCGTTGAGAGGCGTGACCTGCCTTCTAAGGTCTGGGTGAAGGCCAACAACGTTAATGTTGTGGAACCTGCATTCACTGTAACCGATCTGCAGGAGGGCTGCAAATATGAGTTCAGAATCAGGGCAAAGAATTCCGCCGGGGCTATCAGCCCGCCCTCTGAGCAGACGGATACTATAATCTGTGCAGATGAATATGGTGAGATATAAAACTTCCACTAAGACGTTGTTTCACTCGCATCTCAATATACCTTTAATGAGTATTTTGGCGCAATGCATGATCAATAAAGTCTTTCCTATTTTGTCCAACAGCTTCCCCAACCATTATCATTGAGGCTCAGGTGAAGGAGGGTCTGACTGTCAGAGCCGGTGATACTATTGTCATCACTGCCACAAGCATTTTAGGCAAACCTGCACCAACCTCATGCTGGTCAAAAGGAGGAAAGTATTTCAAACCCTCTGATCTTGTTCATATTGAGACCACTGCAACTTCCTCCACTCTGTCCGTCAAGTATGCCGGCAGGAAGGATTCTGGGGAGTACGTCATCACTGCCAGCAATCCCTTTGGTGTAAAGGAAGAAACAGTCAAAGTCACAGTTCTGGATGTTCCAGGAGTTCCTGGACCCATTGAAGCCAGTGGTGTCTCCTCTGAAAAGGTGACTCTTACCTGGACAGCCCCTACCGAGGATGGAGGCTCTCCTGTCAAGTATTACACCCTTGAGAAGAGAGAAACCAGCCGCCTGCTCTGGACTATCCTGGAAGAGAAGGTCATCGACTGTCACTATGTCGCCACCAAGCTCATCCAGGGCAATGAGTACTTCTTCAGAGTCTCTGCTGTTAACCAGTATGGTGCCAGTGAGGCATCGCAATCTGAGGCAGTCAAGATGGTTGATAGATTCGGTAAGTGCAGTTAGTTCATGTTTCTCAATTCATCTTATGTCCTACATTTGTGCTTCATTTTTATACAGATAAAATGTCTCTGGAAGAAGAATACAGACTTTTCAGATTCATGAATGTGTTTCTTCTAATTATGTATGTAGGTCCTCCTGGTCCACCATCTAAACCAGAAGTTGAGAAAGTCGATGGACATTCAGTCACTGTGACCTGGAGGAGACCAGCCGAGGATGGAGGAAGTGACATCATAGGTTACTGTGTTGAGAAGAAGGAGAAAAAGGGCATGAGATGGGTCAGGGCATCCAAGAAATCGATTGCTGAGCTCAGCTATGAAGTGATCAGTCTCACTGAGGGCATAGAGTACGAGTTCCGTGTCCTTGCTGAGAACAGAGCTGGCTTCGGAGAGCCAAGTGAACCATCTATGCCTGTCAGAACAATAGTTGCTGCTTGTAAGTAAAATAATTGTTTCAGCTGTGGAAAGTAAACAGCCACCTAAATCCATTTATACATGAATTCTTATGTTAAGATACTTAAATGAATTCACCACTTTTTATAAAATGCTATATTTAGTTTTAAAGAACACTAACCACTTATTTTATGTCTGACAGATGTGCCTGGACCTCCAGTCAATCCAAGAGTCACGGACACAACCAAGAGCACTGCCACTCTGAACTGGGGGAAACCTCTTGATAATGGTGGACTTGAAGTCACTGGATATGTGATTGAGCACAAGAAGGAAGGAACAGAAGAATGGCTGAAGGACACCCCTTCATCTCCACTTAGGATCACAGAGTTTGTTGTTCCCAAGCTGGAAACTGGTGCAAAATACCACTTCAGAATAAGCGCTGTGAATGCTAAGGGAGCAGGTGAACCTGCTGAAACTCAGGAGCTGTTTGAGATTGTGGAACGTGCCGCTGAACCTGATTTGGAGCTGGATATTGAGCTGAGAAGAACCCTTGTGGTCAGGGCTGGCTGCTCCATTCGCCTCTTTGTGCCGATCAAGGGACGCCCTACACCTACTGTCACCTGGACTAAGGAGGGTGGTCCTATCCCACGTGCAGTCATTGACAGCACTGAGTCATTCACAATGCTGATCATCCCTGAGAGCTCAAGGGTTGATGTGGGTAAATATGAGCTGACCCTCGAAAACTCAGCTGGAAAAAAGAGTGCCGATATACATGTGAGAGTTCTGGACTCACCTGGACCTCCGATTAACCTTAAACCAGTCAAAATTGACAAGGAAAGCATTACTCTTCAGTGGGAGATGCCTCTCATCGATGGTGGAGCCAAGATCACCAACTACATCATTGAGAAGAGAGAATCTACACGCAAGGCTTTTGCTACTGCTGTTACAAAATGCCCAAACACTTCAGTCAGGATTGGTGATCTGGGTGAAGGCTGTGAGTACTACTTCAGAGTCTCTGCCGAGAATGAGTATGGCATTGGTGAGTCAGCTGAAACTGCTGATCCAATTCGTGCATCACAGGCCCCTACTCCTCCAGAGAGTATTATTCCAACTGATATCACCAAGAGCTCTGTGAGCCTGGCCTGGACCAAACCCAAGCACGATGGTGGAAGCAGAATTACGGGATATGTCCTGGAAGCCCAGAAGAAGGGAACCGATCAGTGGGCGCACGTAACAGCAGTCAAGACCATGGACTTCACAGTGAAGAATCTTAATGAGAATGAGGAGTACATTTTCCGCGTAATGGCTGTCAACAATTCAGGTAGAAGTGCTCCACGTGAGAGCAAACCCATTGCTGTCAAGGATTCTACTTTGCTGCCACAGTTTGACCTCCGTGGTGTATGCCAGAAGACTATTATTGCCAAGGCAGGAGATGATATCAAGGTGGAAATTCCAGTTATGGGACGTCCTAGACCAACTATCTCTTGGCAAAAGGATGGCACAGCCCTGAAGCACACACAGAGAACCAATGTGGAAACTACTGCTGCCACTGTTATCCTCAGCATCGGTGAATGCAACAGAGCTGACAGTGGTGTTTACACTATGACAGGGAAGAACATTGTTGGTTCTGTGACAGACAACATCATCGTCAAAGTACATGATGTACCTGGGCCACCCAAGGGACCAGTTAACATCGTGGAGATAGCTCGTACCTACTGCATCTTTTCATGGGACACTCCTGAGAATGACGGAGGTGTTCCAATCAACAATTATGTGGTCGAGATCAGAGACACCACTTCCCAAACATGGATAGAGCTGTCTTCCACGGTCATCCGTACTATCTTCAAAGCCATTCGCTTAAACACTGGATCAGAGTACCAGTTTAGAGTAAAGGCTAAGAACAGATATGGTGTTGGACCTCCCATCACCTCATCGTCAGTAGTGGCTGCCTATCCTTTCAAAGCCCCTGGACCTCCTGGTACTCCTGGTGTTGTTGCATTTACCAAGGACTCCATAACAATTGGCTGGAATGAGCCTGTGGCTGATGGTGGAAATGAAGTAATTGGTTATCATGTTGAGAGGAAAGAAAGAAGCAGTATCATGTGGCAGAAGGTCAGCAAGTGTCTTGTGAAAGGAAACCTCTACAAATCCTCTGGGCTTGAAGATGGAGCTGCCTATGAGTTCCGTGTCATGGCTGAAAACATGGCTGGAATTGGTAAGCCCAGCAAAGCCTCAGAACCAATACTGGCGTTGGACCCTGTAGACCCACCAGGTCAGCCTGAGCCAATATTTGTCAATAAGAATGTCATCACCATTCAGTGGACAAAGCCCGAGTACGATGGTGGTTTCAAAATCACTGGCTACACAGTGGAGAAGAAAGAACTACCTGCTGGGCGCTGGATCAGAGCCAACTTCACCAACATCACTGAGACCACATTCACTGTCAGTGGACTGACACAAGATGCCTCTTATGAGTTCCGTATTATAGCCAGAAACTCATTAGGTGCAGTGAGCTTGCCCTCTGAGCACTCAGACCCAATTACCTGCAAAGATGACATTATTGAGCCACGCATTATGGTTGATGCCATCTTTAAGGATGTTGTTTTACTGAAGGCAGGAGAGTCCTTCAAGCTTGATGCTGACATTGCTGGTCAACCAACCCCATCTATGGTTTGGACCAAGAATGGAAAGGAGGTTGAGAACACAATGAAACTTGATGTAAAGTTTACAGAACTGACAACTACTCTG